>NW_024622168.1:0-1113 GCF_008729295.1 Plectropomus leopardus
GACTATTTTGTGCTTTCAAGTTATTAAAGGTATGGCACAATGCATCCTGCGGGTGCGTCTTGTTTTTCCGTACGCTCCACACCCGCAGGCGCCTCCGCCCACCGACTTCCTCTGTGCCCGGAGGCGCGACCACCTAGCCTACCTAGGGCTCTAATAGCCACCTGACCTCCCCTAGCCCCTCCACCCCCCCTACCCTCTACCCCCTATCCTCTACCTTCTACCCTCCTGACCACTTCCCCATTATGAGATGCATCTCTTCCCCTCCCCTTAACCCCCTCAGCTATACGTTGCATCCGGGTCTGCCAGCGCTGGATTCGAACCTGCGATCTCAGATTTGGCTGTCACACAGCTTATCCATCACGCCAACATAGCCTTCCGCACCCAGACTCATTCTCCTGACACTTTTAACCCTCTCCTTTTGTGATGTCGCTTCCAAACTCACGGGGTCGCCACTAAAACTCAAACACAGAATGGGAAATGGGAAATTAAAAAACACTGTTACACAGCAAACCGGCCTCTCGAAAGGTAAAACTCCCATCGCTGCGCGTGTCTTTTAATGACTGATGACTGATGAAAATGAAAATTCTATTTTTTTATTTGTACATTATGACATTAAAGTTCTGCAAAAACTTATATAAGGCACTTACAACTTTGTAAGGATCAAGACATCAGTGAGCAGCAAATGAAATAATGATAAATATAAAACATACACAATAAATAGTGATCCATTTCAACATTCTTTACAAAAATGACAGTATTATGTCCGTTTGAGGCATCGGCCTCCTGACGTACCATCTTTGGAGCGCTATCAGGCCTGTGTGCTGTCACCAGAGGCTGCAGGAGCAGGACTAGCCTGGGCGCTTTCTTCACTATTCTGGCAAAGTGCAGAGTTGGAGCTTTGTTTACATTCTGTTTTCCAATGTTTGCACTTCCCTTTACATTTGTTTTTTCTGGATACAGTTAAAGAAATGTTTTCGGGAGATTTCACAGTTCTATGCAGCATAATGTAGCTCTTTGTGTGTACTATTTGACTTTTGTTTTTAAGTTTCCCCGGGCTCGCAGGGCCGTCAAGTTACCCTCTGCTGGTTTTGCATGTCCGTTTAATATGCTGGG
>NW_024622169.1:0-3152 GCF_008729295.1 Plectropomus leopardus
CGTGACATGGTGAGAAGTACCGGAGTGTTTTTTGCGGCGTTTGCACCTGATTAACTGTTTCTTTGAGTTTTTTTCCCTTAAAGGTGAGAAGTATTTCCAGTATAAACATTTCCCATAGCTGCTAACGGTAACTATTCCAGCCGTGTTTCAGCGTTCACGCCGCGGCCAAACAAACCTGCAGCTACTCCGAGTAAGACCCCAGTGATACTAAAATATCTGATGTTTTGATGAAACTTTGCATACTATGACATTTCCGGGGGAGTTTTGACGGGATATTGTATCATGTTGTTTTTATTTTGCAAGTTTGTGTGGCAAAGTATTATGGGTTAGGGTTAAAAAAATCGATTAATCAGTGTTGTTTTTTTAACTGAAATAAATAAATGTGTGACTGAATCATTCTGTCTCATTTCACACAGCGCTGCCCTGAAAGTCCAAAAACTCAACATCGTCCACGTGCTGACGGCGATCAGGTAAAAACAAACATCATTTTATCACTTTTTTATTTTAGTTTTGTTTATAGAGGAGTTTAGATATACCTCCTCCTAAGCTGTAGGGGGCAGCATTACACTATACAGATGCCGAAGAAGGAGTAGAGGGCGGAGCCATGGAGGAGGAAGACGGTGTCTGACGTCACTTCCTTGGCGGCAAGAACGAGCGGGAGTGGTGCTCAACATGGCGAGATGTACCGGAGTGTTTTTTGCGGCGTTTGCACCGGATTAACAGTTTTTTTCTTGCTTTTTTCCCCCAAAAGTGAGAAGCGACAATTTTTAGCGGGTTCCTCCGGACCGAGACACTCAGCAGTGGTGACCCAGCAGCCATAACCCAGCAGCGGTGACCCAGCACCTGCAACAGGTAAGCCTCCGGTAGCCGCTAACGGTAGCTATTCAAGCCGTGTTTCAGCGTCCACGCCCCGGCCGAACAAACCTTCAGCTACTCCGAGTAACACCCCAGCAATCAGGCATGCAATCAGGGACAGAGGACCCAAACCCAGAGCTGCAATGACCGAAAGGTTATTTTAGGAGAAGCAACCGAGCTAACCTAACCTAGCATAGCCTAGCCTAGCTTAGCTTAGCCTCAATGCTAATGTCAAACCCCGGTTCAGCTGGCAGAGCTGCCTGCTGATGCCCCACAGATGAAACCGTGTCTTCAAAATTGTATTTTCAGTGACATTTTGTATTATTTATTAAGAATATGTATTCTTTATTTACGACATCACCATCCAGTGGTGAAGTCCTAAAACGCGGATGTCTATTTTCGGTAAAATGCCTCAAACATATTGCAACGATTTGTTGTGCAACTTAAAATACGTCCGGTTAAACTCGATTTTTTAACCTTTAAGGTTTTACTCGTGTTAAAGATGGCTGTTGCTAATTTATTCATGCCATGCCACGTTAAAACGTCTGATTTTTGGATGAAACTTTGCATGCCAAACTATACTGTGACATTTCCGGGGGAGTTTTAATGTGATGTTGCATCATGTTGTTTTTATTTTGCAAGTTTGTGTGGCAAAGTATTAAGGCTGTGTTTTAAAAAAAAACCGATTAATCAGTGCACTGCAATCTGTTTTTTGCTGATTCAATGTCGATAAAATCCTGAAATTCGTTATTTCCGTTGTAATGGAAACAGCAGCTGTTTTTGGCGCCAGGTTGCGGTGTGTTAAAATGTAAATAAATAAATAAATAAGTGTGTGACTGAATCAGTGTCTCCTCTCACACACAGCTGCCCTGAAGTCCAAAACTCAACATGGTCCACGTGCTGACGGCAGCTCAGGTAAAAACAAACCTTTTATTGCTTTTTCATTGTTTTATTTTTGTTTATAAGTGTCTAGACATCCGGTTTGTAGGTGAGGGGGAAAGTTAGTGGTGTAGTGTTTTGGTTTTTGTGGTGCATGTGCGCAGTCTCTACCTGCAGTCTGCTGAAGGTGGTGTTGCTGTTTGGGCTGTGATAGCCAGCCGAGCTAGCGTAGTTAGCTCAGTTTAGCGAACTAGCATGGCTAGCATAGCCTAGCCTTAGCCCCGTGTGTCTGATAGCTATGTGTTAGCTTAGCTTAGCTTTGTGTTTGTGATAGCTTTGTAGTAGGTTAACTTAGCCTTGTATCTGTAGTAGCCATGTGAGAAGTAGCCTAGCTAGCATGGCTAGCATAGCTTAGCCTTGTATCTGTGATAGCTATGTGTTAGCTTAGCTTTGTATCAGACCTGCCACCCTGGCTCTGCCTCCTTTCTTTCTTTGTTTTTATTTCTGCTCTCTGGTTTTCATATTTAAGTCATGATTGCTGGTCAGTGACCCTCAGACCCTCACTGAGTGACTGGAGCACAGGTTTCTTGTGTTGTAGTTGAATTACATTTGCAGTGAGGTGATGATTTCTGGTGATTTAGACGTGACTCTTTTGTTCGTCTTTTTCAGGTGACAGTGAGCCAGCTGAGCCTGCTGTCCCACACGCCTCTCCGAACCTGCGGTGGTGCGCAATCCCCACAGTCTTCAGCTTTTTGGGCACAACATCCGCTCTTTGAGCGGTCCCGCTGATCTACGGCATCGGTCATGTACCCGATGATCTACTACAGCAGGCAGCTGCAGGAGCGCCGGCAGGAGGATGATGGAGAGTAAAGTGCTCCTCGTTCATCTTTTCGCGTATTCACATTTCATGTCGTTCTTCGCTCTGCAGGTGACGGTGTGACCGCTGCCGTCCTGGAGAACGTCACCAAACTGTGAATGTTTGTGTTTGTCCCTCAGGTACTGACAGTGTAAACAGAGCCGCTGTAACTGGAAGACGACTGTTATCAGCTGTAAGTTGATGTTTTGAAAGCAAAATAAAGAATAAACTTGAATATTTGGTGCATTTGGGACTATTTTGCATTTTACTTGTCAACATGCTGTCACTCCTTCTGTGGTGTTTTTTGGGGTTATGGCACCTTTGCTAATGTGCTCACAGACCTTCTAGGTTTTTTACTTGTTTGTGGTGAAGGGACTTGGAGGACTTAAAATATCACTGATGACAAAAGCCAGGCGGCATGCTCACCTTTTTAAATTAACAATGAAAATAATAGTATAATTTATTTTTTTTTCTCCTGTAATATAAAAAATGCATGATTGCATTAAAAAAAACATCAAAATTTAGCTTATTTATGTTATTTTAAAGTGGCCTTTTGTCATTT
>NW_024622170.1:0-3298 GCF_008729295.1 Plectropomus leopardus
GTCTGTCTCTGTCTGTCTCTGTCTCTGTCTCTGTCTATCTCCGTCTGTCTCTGTCTGTCTCTGTCTCTGTCTGTCTCTGTCTCTGTCTGTCTCAGTCTGTCTCTGTCTCTGTCTCTGTCTGTCTCTGTCTGTCTCCGTCTGTCTCCGTCTGTCTCTGTCTCTGTCTGTCTCTGTCTCTGTCTGTCTCTGTCTGTCTTTGTCTCCGTCTGTCTCCGTCTGTCTCTGTCTCTGTCTCTGTCTGTCTCTGTCTCTGTCTGTCTTTGTCTCTGTCTGTCTCTGCAACATGTTGCACAAACGCCTCTGGAAACACTGCAGCGATTCGTTAAAAAGCACTCAGGGTTTGGTGGCACAAACGCTGCTGGAAACACAATGAGGGCTGCTGGAAACGCTGCCATGTGTCACTGAAGAAAACCCAAATTTTGTGACATAAACGCTGCTGGAAAGGCTTCAGTGTGTCGCTTTGATGAAATTAAAAAATGGAAATGCAGCCACATGTTGCTAAAAACGGGTTGAGCGGGACAAACACCTGTTTCTGTGTGAAACTGTTGAACATAACTTTGACTGATGAATAAAAACTCCGAACGTCTTCTCTGCTGTTTTTTTCCAGCCACCTGCTGTGTTTCCTCTTATGGGAGTGGCTTGTCATGAAGCCCCGCCCACTGCACCCAAAGCCCCGCCCAGTGTGATAGTGGAGGTTGAGGACACGAAAACAAACACCACGCTGAGCTTCGCTATCTTCATCACTGCTGAGGAGGAGGAAGGGAGCGGGATAGACGGACGAGGAAGGTAAAGACCGTCAGTCCGTCTCGTCTTCGTCTTTAGTCTCATTTGTTTATTTTTGTTGTTTTGTTTGTTTACTCGTAGATCAGACGAAAAAAACTCCAGCAGTGAGAGCGATGACATCAGCAATGAAGAAACAAGAAAACAAGACATCCAGCCAATGGCATCGCTTCCCCCCAGCAGCCGACCAATGAGGAACAAGTACGATGAGATGAAGTGGTCGTCAGAGGAAATGATGGGCGATCAGCCAATGTTTATCTTTTCTGATGAGCAAATCGGTGGTTTTAGCAACACCTCCTCTCTGATATCTGATCATTTTACAAACACAGAGTCTGATGTGAAGCTGAGTGATGATTTTAACAACAGCACAGAGAGCAGCGAGGTCCACAGTCCGCCCACTGTAACGGATTACTCTGATGACAAAAACAACACCACGCCTGACTTTACGAACGATTCAAACAGTGAGGAAACCGCTGAGCCCCTTTTTTATGACTTTAACAACAGCGCAGAGCTGAAGAGGAGGACCGTGTTTGGTCCAGAGTCTCAGGAGGAGACGAGTTCAAGCTCAGAGAAGGTCAACCAGGACGGGGTCCCTTCAAGCGGAGGCAGCATCAGTAAAGATTTTGGGTTCGGTTCTAGACTTCAGGAGGTGTTTCGCTCCATCCAGGACGCCGTAGACCTGCTTTCAGGCAACCAAGAATTGACGGGGGCAAAGGCTGATTTTACTCTCAATACCTTAACTGGCAGTCAGACTCATTTCAGTCTGAGCTCTGATGAGAGTAATGATAGTTCAGAATCTGTTAGTTCCAATCTGAAAAACCAGACCAGTCCAGATCCAGACAGCGATGAGAGCCTCAAGGCCACCAGTCACAGTTTCCAGCAAAGCACTGGTCCAAGAGACTCCGCAGAGCAGCTTACTGGTCCCACAACAAGCCCGATTCCAGATTTGATTAAACCTGATCAGGACAGCAAAAAGGTTCAAGAGGCCTCCGGGAGGTCCATCCAAGGGAATCAAGGTGCTTTCTCAGACCTGGTCAGTCCAGGTCAGGATGTAGGACGTTGGAACTTGAACATGCCGAGAGACACTGTGTCCCAGGACAGTTACAGGCTTGTCCTTCAGGTGAATGTCAGTTTAAACTCAGACAGCTCAGAGGAGAGTCAGGAATCTGTTGTGGGTTCAACGCCAGGACTCTCAGGAGTCGGAGGTCCAGAGGTAAGCTCCAGCAGCGAGGAGGTCCTGACAGATCTTTCCTCCTCGTCAACACCTGGTCGGGTTTCCTCACCTGTGCCTTCCTCTCAGGCACCGACTGAGTCTGGAAGTTTGAGTACAGAAGATCTGTCAGACTCTGCTGGACTTGATTCAGGGAGCGACCCTCATCATCCCCATCCCAACCTGACCTCCAGTTCAGATCCCAGTCCAGATTCTGGTTCTGATCCTGGTCCAGAGCACAACCACAGTCCCAGTTTGAGGAAGAATTTCAGCTCCGAGGTCAGTCAGGAAGAGTCTGAAGAGACTAACGCAGATGCCAACAGCCCAGAGCAGCATGCTAACAGTGATGAAAGCACGGCTCCTCCTCCTCCTCGCAGGAGGAGACCTTTTCGCTTCGGCTTCCTCGGCCCCATCAGCCATTCTCGTGGCAACCGACCCGTCGTCAGGGAAATGGCGTCCAAGGAGGGGGACATGTTAGTCCGACATCATCAAAAATCGACACCACAACAAAACCAGCAAAGTGTTTACCTGAATTCACTCTACGAGGACAAACAGCGCCGCCAACAGACGGCCGGCCGTCAGTCCGACAGGAAGCCGGCGAGGGTTAGCACGGCGGCGGCGGCAAAGAGCAGCAGCGAGGAAACAAAGCGAGGACGGTTTGTTTCCTGTCGGCTCGGATCAGGATTCACCTGCTGAGGAACAAAAGGCGACGCAGATATTATCGGAGAACCGAAACTAAAACAGACTTTTGAATATTGAAGAATATTGTCTTAAACTAAAAGTTAACTCTGGAAAACTCATAAAATAAAATGTTAAAACGTTTTTCGTCTTAAATAGTGATCTTTCATCCAAATCATTTTATTCTCCGTCTGGTTTAAAATGTTTTAAAAATAAAACGTCTGCGGGAACGAACCAGCAGAACGACGAGTGAAAACCACCGAGGCGTTTTTCAGCTGCAGGATTTCAGCTTCAACTTTTAAACATCAAAGGGTCAGTTTTTAACGTGACCACTCGTTTATGGCGGACGATTCAAATAGAATCAAATAGAAACAATAAAAACTGAAAATTCGGAGCAGCTTTAACGCTGACATGCAGACACACAAAGTCTGATGAAGTCATTTCCTTCTTTTACATTATTTTAATGTTTAAACTTTCCTCCTTTAATTCGCCTCCTGTTTCCTGTTTTCATGAATCTGAGTGTCGTCTTCATTACTTCAGTTTCTGCGTGACCTTATCAATAATTCATGATTTTAACGTCTGATCATAAATAACAATAATAATAATAATAATAAAGTCTGTGTGTGTTAC
>NW_024622171.1:0-2087 GCF_008729295.1 Plectropomus leopardus
AACTGTATTTATAATTATCATAATTATATATTTGAAATTATGTTTTGGAATTTAAAGCACTTTTCCTTATTTGATTTTTGTTTTACTTTCTTTCTTTTTTTTAAAAAAATATTTTTTGGTAATTTTCTTGTGCTTTTTGAGAATTTTTGGTCTTTTATTCTTTCATTGCTGAGTGGAAATAAGACCAGTTTGCTCAGGTTTCACAGAGGTAATTATGTGGTGAGTGTAAGTCAAATTTAGTAAGTAATTACTGGTTATTATGTTTAACCCTTTAAAACCTGCAGTGACATAATTTTTCTTCCTCTTACGACCTTTGAACTTTGAGCAGATGCAATTTCCTTTAAAATAATTGGAAAAAGTTGGCAAGTTGGTGAGAAATGCTCCACAAATTACAATAAATTAGTAGATATAGATATTTTTAAAAATAAATGCAGTAAAAAACATAGAGGAAAAAAAGCTATATTTAGAATTATCATAATTACACATTTTAAATTTGATAATTAAAAAAATCAGTTTAGAATTATAATTTTAAGCACTTTTTACTTATTAAATTTTAATTCAATATTATTATTAAAATTCATTATTTCAACTTTGCTCAGGTTTCAGATTTTGATTTTTCAGGTTTCAGACTTTTTAAAAAAAAGAGTGATGGAAAATCTTGTGTTTTAGGCTTTGTCATTTTTCATGTCATTTTTCATAACCTTCATAACTGTCACGTTAATGGATGTTTTTATGAAAGCAGACCGTTTTAAACTCTGCTCGTCTCTTTGATTTCAGGGTATTTTCGGCGCCGCGGCACGCAGTGATCCGTGTGATCGTTTATTTTCCGTCCGTGATGTAATAAATCAGAGGAGCATCGCGGCGCTGACTCATCAGACTCGCCGAGTGTTTAACTGCTTCTTTGTTGTTTATTCAGCTGCTTTTTCTTCTTTTTAATTAATTCCTACACGCGGTGCGTCGGAGCCGACTCGGTGATTTCTCACGAGGACTGAAGGCGACATTAAAGTTGAGCTGCACGCACGAGCGACTCCGCCCGACCCGCAGATGGGACGACGTCCGCTCGTCCGTCTTTAACTCGGCAGCTTTCATGTTTGCACTCGTCTGATTTTGGCTTTTTCCAAAGCTGAACGTTGATTTGATGTTTTGCTGAAGTGCAGTGCAGCTACACGGATAGATGAGGACGCTTGGTTTTGTTTTTTACTTGATAGACGTGACATTATTTCAGAGTTTTCAGCCAGTTACTGACGTGTCTCCGTTCAGCGTGTTTGTCACGGTCAGTGCAGAGCGGCTGCCGTCAGCTCACACGGCTGCTGACGATTTTAACCTTTCATGGATCTAATGAAATACACTGTTGAGATGGATTATGGGAAATGTAGGATCCGGTGTTTTTTGGGAGTTTGAACCGTGCTAAAAACCGAATGTCGGGATATTTCAACCTCAGCTGCTTTGAGTTCGTTCACTTAAATGAAATTAAGTAAATGTTTCACTAAATTTCTGGAGTTCACCTTTAATATTGAGACTTTAATAACGTCTCTCCGGTTAGACGCGCTCAGACTTCACCGAGAGACTGAAGACACGCTGCACCCACGCTTGTCTTTGAGACAGAGACACAGAGACACAGAGAGACAGAGAGAGAGACAGAGACAGAGAGAGAGACAGAGACAGAGACAGAGAGAGAGAGAGACAGAGACAGAGACAGAGAGAGAGACAGAGACAGAGAGAGAGAGAGAGAGAGACAGAGAGAGATAGAGACAGAGACAGAGAGAGATAGAGACAGAGACAGAGAGAGAGAGACAGAGACGGACAGAGAGAGAGACAGAGGGAGACAGAGAGAGAGAGACAAAGACAGAGACAGAGAGAGAGACAGAGACAGACAGAGAGAGAGAGACAGAGAGAGAGACAGACACGTCGGTTTATCTGGTTCATGAAACTTTGTCTCCTCGTCTGTGGAGAATCTCTCCACTTCTACATGTTTTTCCATTTCTGCTAAAATTCGTCCTCCGTCAGTTTCTGCACAGTTCGCACTCACAGGCGGATATTCGAGCGTGTGAACGCTCGAATATCCGCCTCCAGGTGAAGAAAATACT
>NW_024622172.1:0-5302 GCF_008729295.1 Plectropomus leopardus
ACGGAGCAAAGTATGACCCCGGTTTATTTTTACTGCAGGTGAACTGCTGACACTCAAAGGCACTCTGGGAAACTTTTCACCACAAACAGCTGTGAGGTCACGTTTTTAAGAGTAAGCTCGCAAGTTTTGGTTCGGAAAACATTTTGAGAATAGTGCAGCAAAGCGGACGAAACATGCTAAACTGGGCGAGTTGAAAGGACGAATGCGTTTTGATAAAATGAACGTCGTTGGTCGGCGTTGGGGTGTCAGACTGACAGCTCTGTGGTGAGTGAATTAAAAGCTGAAGTGAGAGGATTGAATGCGTACAGTTCAGGGTGGGCGGGTCGGTGGGTTGACGGGTTGTTCTGGGTTGGGATAGGTCAAAGAGATCTATTAACCTGCTGTAGAACTACTGTTCACTGTAAGTACTGAACTCCTGCTTGTTCTATGCAAAATCCAATAAAGAAAGTTTGGATAAAAGCTAAGACGCTGAAACGTGCAGGCGGAGTGTAATTTCCTTTTAATAATCGTGAAACCGTGATAACTGTGGTTTTTCATAATCGTTGCATCATATGTGTTCATAAAATTAGTACGGCCCGCAGAGGACTTAATAAAAACTGAAATGGCCCCTTAATCGGAAGAAGGTTCCCAAAGCCCCGCTATAATGCATTATAACGCATCATGTTAGGTTGCTCAGTGTCTCCCCATGTTTTTTGAAAGAAATCAAAGTCACGCTTCACAGGGTTGAATTAAGTGTTTGGAAACACGGCTGAGCGCACTGAGAAAACAGCGCAGAGAGCGAAGGCAGCGAAGAAGACGGACAGAAAATAAAAACATGTCGACAATGCAGGTTTCAAAATGTATGAAGAAAGAAAGTGAATTTAAGTGTTTTTTTGAGAGAAAAACTTTTTGTCTGCCTACAAGAAAACCCATTAACAGGTTTATGTGTTTGTGGTCCGATTAAGCTTAAACTAAGCAAATTAGGTTGGTTTCTTTCAAAAACATCGGAGGGCGGCGAGCAACCTAATTAGAATTAGACATTACAAGAACATTTCTGGAAAATATGAGGGAAAACAAAAATGTAAAGTAAAAAACAGATATACAAATAAAAAAAGAAAATAACCTCAAGAAAGTATTTTCATTCCCATTAAAATTATTATTTCCTTTTTTTTCTTGTTTTTTCTTCCTGTAACATCATTTTAAATATATAACGAATTATTATAACAATAGTTTTCTGGGCATTTCTCTCTCTCTCTTTTTTTTTTGCAGTTTGTGTAATATTTCTTGCCAAGTTACTTATGATGTTTCCTCCTTTCTTTTTAAAGATCAGTTTTCTCAGGTTTGAGAGGCTGAAATGTTTGTGAAAGACGTCTAAATGCAGCACAAGATAACTAACCACTGTCCAGGTGTTAAGGGTTAAGATTAAGGCTAAGTGTAAGGTTAAGGTTAAGGTTAAGGTTAAGGCTAAGTGTAAGGTTAAGGTAAGTGTCACTGTCCTCTAAAATGACATCAGCCATCATGTGTGAGAGTGCGTCCTGTGATCACCTGCTTGGCGATGGCCCAGAACCTCTTTTCCAGCAAATCCAAGGACATCTGCACCCCGATAGCTAAAAATAGAAAACACACACACACACATACACACACACACACACACACACACACACACACACACACACACACACAGAGGCATTAAAGACAGACGCAGGACGAGGTGGACTCTGCAGAGCTGAACTCTTTGCTGTTTGTGGAGGAGGAGGGCAGGAAATCGAGTCGACCCTGGGTTCACCTCTGTGGTGTCCTGACGCTAATGAAGGGATGTAAACACTGATGAGCCTGATGGCGTGTGTCCCCGCAGACGGCGTAATGACGCCCTCAGTCCCTCGGTAATGTACTGGAGCCACTCTATTACTCGGAGTGTCACAGTGAAGTGCACAGCCAGTTTTTAGGGGCCGGCTGACGATCTGAGGGGAGTCAGACGTCTGTGAGAGGCAGTTTTTAAACTTTACTCTCTGTCATCCATTCCTGAAGAGTACAGTTTACTAAATACTAATTTTGAGGTACTTTTACTTCACATGGAGAAGCTGCAACTCTCTGAAACCTGAGCATAATGGTTTGATTTCTTTCGAAAACATGGGGTTTTGTCCTGAAGTTAAAAAGTTACAAAACATTACCTGAAAATACGTGATTAAAAAAGTAAAAAAAACAAGCAGGAAAATTATCTAAAAAGTGAAGTGAAAAATTTCTATGTATGTATGTATTTTATATTTTATTATATTTTTTTCGGTAACATCATTTTAATAATCAAACTATTTTAACTACATTCTTTATTTTATTTTTTCTTGAAAACTAATGCTGAGGTAATTTTCTTGTCACCTCTTTACTTTTTGCAATTTTTGTGGGAAATTTCTTGCCAAATTGGTCACTGCCTTTTTCTTTCATGTTTTTAAACTAATTTGCTCAGGCTCCAAAAGGTCAAACAACAAAGGGTTAAACTGTGATTTGTCAGTTGTATGTTCAGCTGATTTTCCAATGGTGCTAAACCTCAGAGTTGTTTTGATTTCCTGTTTTGCAATTGATTTTCCTGATTTTTATTATATTTTATACTAAACAGCTGAACTAACATTAAAACATCTTCTGAAAAATAAAAAAGTCACAGCGTTTAATCCAACTTACACTGAACTCAAAATAAACAGCGTGATCACGTGATTAACGTCTGTTTCCATGGAGGAAATAAGTGTTTTCAGTAACGCTGAAGTGCTGTCCCCGCGGATCTTTGTGCCATGAATCTCCTTTGAGTCTTTGTGCTTTTACATTTTGGTAACACTCTCTATAAAGACCACCTCTATGATGCATTATGAAGGCACTGATAGAGAATAATACTGCATTCATAATGCTTTATGATTACACTCATAAACACACAACGCTTACTGACGCGCTAAATCAACAGTCATCTAACATTATAGATGTGCCGTATATAGTGAATTATAGATGTCTTGACTTGTTATAAACTAGATGTTGACTTATGGGGCTTATAATGCATTATAAATATCTAAACGCACCTATACACACATCAACAATCACCTGTAGTAAGGGCTCACAGTGTGATAAAACAATCGATGCTGGATTATAAGTTATTACTGTATGTGTTAAGTAAAGTGAGGTGCATATGGGAGCAACCCACAACTTTTTGGTCCCAAAACGGCAGCACAGAAATGTCAAAGAAACAGTTCACTAGTTTATGGAGCGTTTCCAACTACCCAGTACACACACACACTTCAGCTTGGTAAAAAAATGATTTATGCTCCTCATCAAAATGATTTCTATGTTGTGTGTTTATGTCAAAATGAATAGTGGACAGTATTTCTTGTCTTGTTTTTAAACTCTCCGCTGCCAGATTGGAGATGTTAAACTATCGTACCAGAGGCTAAAAATTGTGGTATTTTAGGAAAAAATATCGCACGCCAGTCACAATCACGAGAATGAATACGTTTAAATGTATAAGTTTAGCACACGTCTACATATCTACCGGCACACACTGCCTCACAGAGCAGCTGTGTCTCAGTCTGCTGCTGGCGGCCGAGTGTTTATGAAATCAAACGACAGCAATGTGCGCTCGGCGAACGTAACCTGAACGTGAAAAGACAAATTATCCTACATTTATGATAATTATCATACATATGGCAACACTGCAAAAACTCAAAAAAAAATCCAGCCTGGATCAAACTTTTCTTTTCTTTTTGGATACAATCTGATTCTAACTTCATTAACTTTTAAAAAAGTCACAACCACAGCAATTAGAAAACACCTGGAGCCTGCTGAGAAACAAAGATCCGGTCTGAGGCGGCGGCCTCGTCAGTCTGTGACCGCGGCGTCAGAGGGCCAGCGGGGCTCGTTTCTGCTCAGACCAACATTATATCTCCTACTACTTTTTGTCACTTCAGTAATGAAAACTGTTCTTCACACACACACACACACACACACACACACACACACAGGAGTGATCCGAGGCGACATGTCGAGCCTCTTGTGTACTGGTAATATTGGAAAAGCACAGCGGCTGTAAAACCTTTGATTTCTGGTTATTGAGCGTTTCGCCGGCTGCAGATTCTCCGATGCTGCAGTGCAGAAGGAAATAACTGTTGCCTGTTTAAAGAACGGAGAAATTTAGGAGAGAATATTAACTTTGTCACTCTGATTTCATTTTAAGAAACATCTCATCCTTTTTTAAATTCAAGCTTTATCAGAGCCTGAAATATCACATTTGCTTTATTGAGAAATAAAACTTTCTATTTATTCCTCCTCGTCACAACGTGTCACCTGAACTCACTAATGTTGACTGAGAATAAGCATTCGAATAAACATTTTTAATCGGCCGTGCAGAGGCGATTAGCTTCCACGTCGTGCAGCGCAGTCTTTCTGTAATCCAACGGAGACACAGCGCAGGAAAACGGCAAATAAAGCAAGGTGAAACGCCAAATGTGAGTGAATCTGGAGTTGGCTTATACTTTAACTTTTATTAGTAAACGTGTTCAAAGCATCAAAATAGAGCTTGTTTATTAAAAAAAAGTAACAAAAAAGCATCCCAAAGAGACGTCTTAGCTGAGCCCCTAATGTCCTAAAGTTCTAGAAATGTCCTAAAATCCACAAAATGTCCTAAAGTCCTAGAAACACTCTAAAATCCTAAAAATCTGCTGAAATCCTACAAAAAAATCTGAAAATCCTACAAATGTCCTAAAAAACTAGAAAGTCCAGGGAATGTCCTAAAATCCTAGAAACCTCCTTAAATGCTTTAAATGTTCCGATAATGTGCTCAAATTCTAGAAACGTCCTAAAATCCTACAGACATGTACGGGGCCGCTGCGACTGGCCCCTGGCCTCCTGTCAGTTTGCAAAAGTGGCCCCCAAACAAAGAAAGCTGTGTACTCCTGCAGTACTTTTAATGTAACATAACGTAATTCTAACACAGTTTATGCCCACAAACATTTAATGTGCTGTTAAGACTATGGGTTGATACTGTTATTGGACCAGATATGGACAAAGTTCTGCCGGATCAAAGTCCTGTGTTTGTTTGACCCTTCAATCCACCATGAGCTCCTCTCTTCGCTAACTTTGTCTCTTTTTGTTCTGCATCACTGTGATAATTACTGTGGCCACTAGAGGTCGCTGCCAAGAGTAAACGTCAGTATGGTAATAAGAGGACAGTCTCCTGCATTTAAAACTATAAAAACATTTGTTTGAATCCATCAACACAGACGGATAAAAGGAAAGTATTTTTCTTTTATTCCATGTAAGTACGCTGAACTCTGCTGTTTCGCCCTTGATG
>NW_024622173.1:0-3239 GCF_008729295.1 Plectropomus leopardus
TTCAGATTAAATGTAGATGAAATATTAATGTTTTCTGGCGGAGATAAATCTGGAGCAGCAGGTTGGATGTTATCGGCCGCGTCGGAGGTCCGCCGTCAAAAGCTTCTGTCCGTCTCCGCGCCCCTGAAAAGCAGCCGTCAGAAAGGAAAAAGATTCATTTTGGAAAAAACCCTCGCTCTCATTTTCATGGTTTTTGTCCGTCACTCGTGTCCGTCAGAAACTGCAGCTGTATCATTTCTGAGTTACTTATTATTCTCCATCGCCGCTTTCTAATGAAAGATGAAATCACGCTCTGACTCCTCGCTGCAGCCGTCCTGAAACTTTTTACATCTCAGAAAATATTCAGCTCTCCAAACACAACGAGCTACCTTTAAATGCGACCCCAACGCCCCAAAAAGTTTGAACGCCGTGTCAATAAAAACAGAAGCTTTCTGCCTTCATTTGCACATCTGGCCTCATGCAAGAAACTACACAGTATATATGAACATCTTTCCTTATTTTTGCTCGTATCCTCACGTTATTTCGTCAGACGCCATCGATTTATTCAACGATGCGTTCTCCTCATGACATTTTGGGTATTTTGGTGTAATCTCTCCAGTCTTGTTCACGTGTCAGAATCTTAGTTCATTTTACTTTCTCTGATAAATGAAAAGAAAACAGAAGAGAAATTTAGGAAACGAACAATGTCCCACTTTTTTGGAATTGGAGTCAAAATCGAAGTTGAGAAGAAACTTTTGGAGTTGAACTTCTTTGTGAATTATCCCCAAACAGAGTCGGAGCGTGTTCAGATGTTTAGGCTCCTCCAGCTGCAGCACGCTGACAGATTCAGACACTTTGAGCAGTAAATCTGCTCACTGAGGACAAACTCCTCCTCTGCAGACAGTAATCTTAATCTGAGACACCTCAGACAAAAAGGAAAGCATGAAATATGAACTGATTTTTAGCACCTGATATAAAAAACAGAGCTCTCCGTCCTGTTTCCGTCTCTGTGCTGAATAAATGTAAATGAACCGTGTTTGACCTCCGTCATCTTTCACTCTGTGCAAACATCGCCCGCCCACGGAGGAAAATTAAACTCTCCTCCTGCTGCTGCTTTATCTCGTCTCTGTTTGCATTAGGCTGATTGTCTCTGCAGCTCTCTGACGGACGAGACGGACGAGACAGAAGAGACGGAAGAGACGGACGAGACAGAAGAGACGGAAGAGACGGACGAGACAGAAGAGACAGACGAGACGGTGACGCTCAGAGGGAAACAGTTGACGCAGATCGAAGGGCGAAACTAAAGAAATGTTTTATTTGGTGTCAGATTTTAAATGTTTTCGGCATCAGTTATTTTTCTTTTCTAGATGTTTGAAGTATTTTTTGGGTGCAAAGATATTTAAGTTTTGCAGTAGTGAGCTCACTTCCTGTAGTTTTACTCCTTTTACCCCCCCTGCTGGTCGGGAGGTCTCACACTTTTGGAACAGCAACATTAATCCTGTGAATGTGAAAAAGCAGACCACAGAGGGTTAACCCTTTGAAACCTGAACAAATGGAAAGTGACGGAAAAAAATGGCCCAAACAAGTCACGTGACTCGAATCTGCACCTCTGTTATTTGGGACTCTCATAATTTCGCTTAAAATGTTTATATTTTTTATTATATTATGCTTAACTTGTTTTTACATTTAATGCAGAAAATCATGAACAAACAAGTGAATACTTTTGATATGATGGTTTCAGTGTGTGTGTGTGCTTGTGTGTGTGTGTGTGTGTGTGTGTGTGTGTGTGTGTGCGTGTGTGCGTGTGTGTGCGTGTGTGTGTGTGTGTGTCTTTTTAATTGAATAGATTGCTAAGAGACCATCTTGCAGCTCAGAACAATCAACACCGGGCCGGCTTTTATGACTCAATCAGCGCACACACACACACACACACACACACACACACACACACACACACAGATGTTGTGTTGTCATCAGCAGCTTTGTTTGCAGTAAACTGAGCCGCTCGTGTACATTAACATACTAAATGTGGCGTATTAAACAGCGTGTGAACGTTCAGCAGAGGAAAACAAACAGTGAAAAAAGATCAATAAACAGTCGTCGTCACATTCAGATTTTTTTCCTGTGATCGTGATGAAAAATAATGTCTGTTAACTGCAGATACTTTGACAGATGGATCTGTCTTTTTTTTTTCTTTTGATATGATGTCGTGCTGTTCGGTTGGAAGGCAGAAAACCAGAAGCAAAAACTACAAATGCTGCAAAATGATGAGGACTAGCATTAATTTATTTATTTTATTTTATTCAGCCGGTCTAATTCATCAAATTAAAAAAATTCAAAGGCCACTTTAAGTTCTTAAAATAACAGCACGTAAAGAGAAGTACATTTTAAACAGAGTAAAAACAAAAAGCCTCGTTGAGAAACGGTGTCAGACGTGAATCAGAAACCTCGTCTTCGGTGTGGAGCAGCGGAGTCGTTCGTGTGCTTTGTGACGCTCCACACGCGTGTAACTGGAGACAGCTGTGGACTGCAGGCAGGTCAGTCTAGCAGCACGCTTTTGAAGCCGCGCTGTTGAAACACGTGCACAGTGCGTCTCACTAGGTGCTGCGGCAACATGATACGCCGCTGGACGACATCCGGTTAAAATGCTGCCGGTAACACCGTAATATTTAGAGCACGAGGGATCCAACAAACCCCGGACTTTTATGCGTGAGTCTGGCGTTCTCTTCCCATCTAAATGTTTTGGGATTTTTTACACCTTACCATGTGCCCCGCCCCTAACCATCCGTGCACCATGTGCATGTGTCGACATCACGGTCGCAGCATCATGAAGCATCAACAGCAGACGCAGAAGGATACCCAGAGCGTGATATGTAGACGCAGAAGTCCACTGACAAAGCGGCAACGCGTGACGAGTTAGGATGAGAACGTGTTAGAAATCAGCTTTTGGGACAACTTGACGGCTCTGGTGGACATTTCTTCAGTCAGCGGCCAAAAACACGCCGACATCATCACTGACATCATCACTGACATCATCATCTGGAGACAAATTCAACTGTGAGTTTTAATTTATTGTGATATTTAACTTCATTTTCCAAGCATATATTGTATTTTATGCGTACATCTGTGGCCACAACAATAAGACTTTATTATAACCACACGCTCACACACACACAGACACACACACTCACACACACACACACACACACACACACACAGCGTCCCAGCAGTTCAGGCTCAGTGTAATATAAGAGGACTCT
>NW_024622174.1:0-1353 GCF_008729295.1 Plectropomus leopardus
ATTTGCACATTAGATAACCATTCTGGTGCGCTGGGAGCATTTGTTTATTTTTTCACAACATCACAACTTGATGTTTCTGATTAATTTGCTTATTCTACTCGCACTCCTTCTTGCTTTTCAGCTGTCATCATATTGCACATCATATTGTACAAGTTTAAAGAAATATTGTGCAGTTTAATAACTAACATCCTGTACTGATCTAAAAATATTTGATATTGTGTGCACGGATTTTTAAAAGCTTATTGTTTAGTAGGGGATCAGATTGAACAGCACCCTTGAACTCATATACATGGATATATACATGGATAACAAAATTTCCACCACCAAACAGGCCTAACAGACGAAAGCCAAAGAGCCCCAAATGACCTCAAAGAAACTTATAATAACTTCAAAAGGGGCAAAACAACCAAATTGAAACAGAATTACCTTGAAAAAAGAACTCATAATATTACCCCAAAGAGACACACAAAAGGACAAAATAAAATAAAATAACTACAAGACACAAAACAACCAAAGAATAAACAAAATGACCTCAAAGAGAAACAAAATAACCACAAAAAAGGGACAAAACAACCAAAGAGACACAAAATGACCCCAAAGAGACACAAAAAATGACATACAGAAGCAAAATAACTACAAAAAGGGACAAAACAACCAAAAAGAGACACAAAATGACTACATGAAGACAAAAACAAACAAACAAAAAAAGACAAAAAATGACCAAAAGGAGACAATAAACAATCACAAAAATGACACAAAAGTGCCTCAAACAGAGAAACAATATCTACTGAAGGAGCAAAATCACTAAAATGAGACACAAGAATGAGACTTATTACATGTCTAGGTCCAATGTATCATAATCCGCTCATTTTCCGCAGTCTTTATCCTCACTGTAGTTTAAAACTTGGGTTAATATATGAGTTTCAGCAGTTCTATAGTTCTTCCTGCAGGGGGAGTGAAAAACCAGTTTTGAGTCTCCTAGTGGTCTTTTTCCAAGTTGATTTCTTTTGTCTTGATGCATTCTTCTTCTGTCAAAAATGAGACATCCAAGTTCACAAAGAAAATTATATATTGAATGCTTAAACGCACCTACCTTTTGTTTTTCTTTATTTTCAGAGACATACTGAGAGATAAAAACAAGAAACGTACATTTGTGTGTGCATGCGTGTGTGTGTGTGTGTGTGTGTGTGTGTATTTACAGAAAGCCTGTAGATGGATTGTGTGTGTCAGCACCTGCTGGGCGGTGACACTGCAGCTGCAGCTACAAACCACCTGTCTCTGCCTGCTGAGTCTGTTACATTTTTGTTTAAACACACCCCACCTTAACCATCATGAAAACGTTGTCAAATATCC
>NW_024622175.1:0-1982 GCF_008729295.1 Plectropomus leopardus
TCATATGCCATAATGCTGAGAATAGTCAGTTCATAAGTAGCATATGTGTAAATAATAAAGATTTGAGTGAAACAAGCAGGACGAGATATCAAATGAGTATCAGACAGAAGGTCCATGAGGAATCTGGGGAAGAAACCAGCAGAACCGTACAGAGAGTTGACAGATAAAAATGCAATGAAAACATACATGGGCTCATGCAGTGTTTTCTCTCGTATTATTATCAATATCATGGCAAGATTAGCTGTCACAATAAAGCTGTAGAGCAGGAGGCAAAAGACAAAGGTAGGATAACGGTAATGTCCAATGTTCATGAACATTGTTAGGTTTAAGTAAAAAAAAACAGTGCTGTTTTCCATTCTCTAAATCAAAGAGTCAGTAGGCTATTCATATATTTTCTTGTACAACCCTTTTATCACGCTTTTGAAAATTTATCACGTACTAAACTGTACAGGCAGCATCATAGAACATTTTGAAAAACAAAACATACTGTAACCTACTTAGAAATCTATATTTTGCACATTGAATTCGGTGAGATCTATAAAAAGATAAACCACAACTGTGTTTTCCGCGAGTCGTTCATTGTCTTTTATCTTGTCCAGCCTAGTAGATGTCATCATATTATTTCACCTCTGAGGAATTCAGAAAGTTCCCCACAGTGGATGTTAAACTTTCGGTTTGAGCACTCATTTTTGGCCTTGCTAGTGGCATGGCTTTAGTGATGGTAATGCTGTTCTGTTTGTTCGTCTGTCCACCACTGTGGTCCAGACTGAAATATCTCAACAAGTATGCTATAGATTGCCATGGAATTTTGTTTTGACCTTCATGGCCCCCAGTGGATGAATCCTTCTTAATTTGACAATTCAGTTTTTTCCTTTAGTGCGTGTGTCTTAAACAAGGGGTGCGTGACCTCTAGGGGGTCCTCAGAATTACTGCAGGGGGTGCGCTGAATTGCCTCTTGATAATCTAATTACAGTTTTAAGGTTTTATTTCTAAAATTTAAATGTTTCTGAAAATGCACATTAACATGAATCCAACATATTATTAGTGAAGATAAATTTCCCTATTCATAGAGCCTATTAAGTTTACAGTGCAAAAACTAAATCATGGGCCATTACCCATAAATCCTTGTGCAATCATGTGATCTAGCTAAAGATTAATAGGTGTGCAGCACCTTTTGTTGCACATATTGGCCAGTTAGCTGTATTATTACTGGTATTTCATGTGTTCAGACAGTGGGTCACAATGGATTGTTTTGTAACTTTTCGAGCAAGAGAGTCTGACACACTGTCCACTTCAGAAAGTTGATGGTAAAGCTATGGCCACATGCCAATTAATTTGTCCAATAGGCTTACTATTATTTTTGACCAAATACATGCAAAATTAATGAAATCTCCATCAGCCTCAGCTGTACTTTGTGTTCAGAGCTTATTATTAAATGTTAGCATCTTGGCTTGCTAAAATAAACATGGTAAACATAAGCCTGCTTAGCATCCAAGGTTGCCAACTTTCATGCGCACAGTTGACACTTTTTAGATTAGGGCTGGGTAAAGAAATTGATTCATCAGTACGCTGCACTGTGTTTTTTGCCAGTTCAATATCGATAGTAGTTACGTGGTGTGAGCCTCGTGAGTCAGTGTTAAAACACTGCAACAATACGACGAACCTACGTAACCGTTTGAGCTGACACCACGCTGATGTTTTGCAACCTGTTGCTAACGCTAAAGCTGTGGATAACACACAAATGCAGGTTGACAAATCCTGTATAAATGTTTATTAATTTTGTTATGTTAGGCTCAGGCAAAAATGTGCACTTTTCTGTACTTTAAATTTATTTTAGTTTTAATGTTTATTTAATAAATAATGTAATGGTAAAATAAGTTTTAGTGTCAGTTTGTTCTAAATCAGTACAGATAATGCACGCTTTATTGAACACATATCAGAAGGTATTCTAATGAATTATCTGGGTATTTCTGACATCAACA
>NW_024622176.1:0-3351 GCF_008729295.1 Plectropomus leopardus
TTTTTTTACCACCATTTTGCCTAGAGGGGAGCCTGGAGCGACAATTCCACCGGGTCCAGCTGCGTTGCGTGAGCTGCGACCCGGTTTTGTCTCCTGCACAGCATCAGACTACACCGTGAGTGTTTCAGAGGTGAAACATTTTGTCTTCTTCTCTGTAGTTTGAAACTTGAGCAAATTAGCCTGATTTTTTTTTCAAGAACGTAAGAAAAGGCAATAAGCAACTGTACAAGAAATGACCCCCAAATTAGCTAGAAATTAGTAAAAGTTACAAGTAACCTAAAAATAAGCAACAAAGAAAAACAAACATGTAAATGGCCTGGAAAAAAACAAAACATGTCAAAGTAACATTATTTTAAATGTTATTATAATATATAAATATATATGGAAATGGTAGATTGGAGAATTTTCTCAAAAATTTCTCTTTTTCACGTCATTTTTCTTGTCACCTTTTACTAATTTTTGCGGGACATATCTTGCCGAGTTGCTTGCTTCCTTATTTCCATGTTTCCATTTTACTGAAGTTTCTCAGGTTTAAATGCTTACGAAAAATGAATGAATGCTGTACAAGAAAACTGATGTAAATCTAAGTTTCAGTGTTTAATTGATTATTTCTTGTCTCTCTAATTGTGTTTTGTCATTTGCTTTTGTTGTTCTGTAGCCTACAAAGTTAATACCATTAGAAGTCCAGAAGAAGCTTTGTTGCTGTGTTTTAGTTATTAAAAATACACCCATCCTCATAATTATATAGTATCTTTATTTTACATGCAGTGCCTGCTTGATCGTAAAATTGACTAGAGTGACTACAGTTGTATTGCACGGCCTTGCAGAGGTCTTTTCTAGATTTGATTTTTTTATGTGCCGGTTTAAGTAAAAATGCACATTTTTATCAGTTAATTTTATCCGTAACAGCGTTTTTGTTCCGCTTTTAGAGAATGTATCACATCAAATTTTCTCAGCGGTGCTCAGAAAAAAAATTGTGTGCTGCCTGATTGCTGCATGAAATGCACATCTTAATATTTGAATCATCTGTGGGCAATTTCAGCACTTTCATGAGATTACATGTAGTCCAAGGAGACTGCATCAGACTGTGCCCTCCTACCAAGAGTCTGTCAGTTTAGGAATGACAACTTACTGAAAACTACTGGTTGCATGGCAACTTGTTGCACCTTGTGAGTGTCGCAGACATTATGTTCTGTTATAAATGCCAGTGCTGCTAGTTTAAGTTGGCAGTTTTGGTGGATAACTTGTTAGTTTAAAGTAGAAGTGAGAGATGTTAAGATGTTTTGTTTACTTTACATTTTCATATTTCCTATACCAATCCATCATTTTCCTTGGCTCCCTAAATTGGTTCTCAGTCATCAAAAAAAAAAATAGCGGCCTTTGTGTGGTAGAAAAATTTAAGACATGAAAGAACATGTGATTTGTGCATCTTTACACACTATGTTTTGCTTCCTATCTGAAGGTCTGATTGTCTGTATGATGTCAAACATACTGAGTTTATGTATGTTTAACTTCTGTGTGTGTTTGTGTGTGTGTCTGTCTGTCTTTGTGTGTCCATGCATATATGGTGTGCCAAGAGGTTTCTCTGATCACATTTGTGTTGTAGTAATATTATACTGTATACTCATGTAAGGATCAGTGATATTCTTTTATTCATTTTAGTGGAGACTGAGCGTAAGTTTAGGGTTTTTTTTTCGACACCTGGTGTAGTGTGTCATTAAAAATAAACAAGTCATTAAAAAAAATTTTAAATAATAGTTTTTTGGGTTTTTTTTTGTTTTTTTTATTTTAATTGATATTTTTTGGACAACATGCAAACATATTACATTTTTCTCATGATTTTTGACAACGTATTATACTATGACTTTTAACGATATTTGAAGCCATGCTAATATATTTTTCCATTAATTGGAATGAGAGCATGCAGAAAAGCCTCATACCATGAAGCAATACTATTGCCTTGTCAGCAATTTTTTTGACATACTAAATTATGGGGTTTTTGGCCTTTTTTGACCTTTATTCCCACTTTGAATAGTATGACGTGCCTTAACAAGCTATTCAATGTCATTTTAAACCATTTTTAGGAGGGGTCAAATTTTGACTTTTTTCGACATACTATACTATTGCCTTGGTCGGTTTGACGAATTATGAGTTTTTTTACATTTATTCCCATTTTGTATGGTATGACATGCCTCAACAAGCTATTCTATGTCGTTTTACGCCATTTTTAGGAGGGGACAAATTTTGACTGACTTGACTGAATTTTTTCAGCATGTCAGAAAAAATAGCCGACAAAGGCAATAGTAAAGTATGTCGAAAAAAGTCAAAATTTGACCCTTCCTAAAAATAAACTTAAAACGATATAGAATTAGTGGTTGAGGCGCTTTATACTATACAAAGTGGTAATATAGGTTAAAAAAGGCCAAAAAAATCACAATTTAGCATGTCAAACAAAATGGCCGACAAGGTATGTGGAAAAAAGTCAAAATTTGACCCCTCCTAAAAATGGCTTAAAACGACATAGAATAGCTTCTAGAGCAGCGTTATACTATACAAAGTGGAAATAAAGGTCAAAAAAGGCCAAAAAAACTCATAATTTAGGATGTCAAAAAAATGGCCGACCAAGGCAATAGTATAGTATGTCGAAAAAATTCAAAATTTGACCCCTCCTAAAAATGGCTTAAAATGACACAGAATAGCTTCTAGAGACGCGTTATACTATACAAAGTGGGAATAAAGGTCAAAAAAGGCCAAAAAAACAGATAATTCAGCATGTCAAACAAAATGGCCGACCAAGGCAATAGTATAGCATGTCGGAAAAAAGTCAAAATTTGACCCCTCCTAAAAATGGCTTAAAAGGTCATAATTTAGGATGTCAAAAAAATGGCCGACCAAGGCAATAGTATGGCATGTCGAAAAAAGTCAAAATTTGACCCCTCCTAAAAATGGCTTAAAACGACATAGAATAGCTTGTTTAGGCGTGTCATACTATTCAAAGTGGAAATAAAGGGTCAAAAAAGGCCAAAAAACTCAAAATTCATCATGTCAAAAACATGGCCGACCAAGGCAATAGTATAGCATGTCGAAAAAAGTCAAAATTTGACCCCTCCTAAAAATGGCTTAAAATGACATAGAATACCTTGTAGAGGCGCGTTGTAGTATACAAAGTGGGAATAAAGGTCAAAAAGGCCAAAAAAACAGATAATTCAGCATGTCAAACAAAATGGCCGACCAAGGCAATAGTATAGCATGTCGAAAAAAGTCAAAATTTGACCCCTCCTAAAAATGGCTTAAAACGACATAGAATAGCTTCTAGAGACGCGTTGTAGTATACAAAGTGGAAATAAAGGT
>NW_024622177.1:0-2448 GCF_008729295.1 Plectropomus leopardus
AGATGTAGCAAGGTATCGTTCAGATCAAGATACTTTTCACCGTCTCCAGGGATGAAGAATTCGATGGGAGCGTTGTCGCTCAGCACTGACAGGGGTTGACATTCTTGATATTTTTTATCCACTATGGATAATTGTGTCATAGGAGCAGAAAATAGATCCAGTTCAGCCAGGGTGCACTCGGATGATTTCTGATGTAAAAGAGCCATGTTTTCTTTCTTCCTTTTCTAATTCTTAAAAGATATCGGAGCTCTGAGCAGACTTCCTTCTCTCGACACCATCACCCTTGACTGATTTGCCTCTTTTATGTTTTGCTCGTTTTTTAGAGGAAAAAACTCTATCGCCCAGTGGGCATTTCTTCGTCCTGCGAGATAAGACCATAATACCTCCCAAGCCCTCTTGATTTTTCTGTTCCATCAGTTTTCCCATCACTCGTTTGACCACGTCGGCTGCTATGTTTGTGGCGGCTGTTTTAAACCGTCTTTAGTAGAGGAGATATGAAACGGAACAATTTTGAAAAGATAGAACCTATACCTCTCCCGTACATCACCGGGACTCCGTAAAAACTAGGTAGAGACCCTCCCGCTTGACCTTCATAATATCTGACAAAACTATGAGGATTCTCGTTGAGGCGTAGTGTAGCCATCTTTTATTGAACCAGCAGAGAATGCTGAATGGGTTTGAAGTGCAGCTTGACGATCGTTTTCCCGTAAACGTCCACGTACTTGTTGTGATCCGTTTTAATTTCAATGTGGATATGGTAATATAGGTAGGTAATGTACCGTATTATACCTGAGACTGACCACGTCTCTGAAATCGCCTTTCACGTTCACTACACCCAGCAGGGGTGAGTAGCTATCACCGACAGTTTGAAACTGGACACAGTCGGTGTAGAGGAAGAGGCTATTAGTGCCGGTGTTCAAGTCGCAGGGGAAGGGACTAGAGCGCCCTGACAAAGTCCACCATTCGTTGACTTTTATTCCCAACATATAAGCCAGAGGGGGATAGGCTCGGATTTTATATCGGCCTTCGCCTTTGACATCCTGGCATTTGGTCAAATTGTTGAAAGAAACTTCGAAGGAGGGGTCGTACTTTTTGACCGCCGGGACCAACTGATCCAGGAGATCTTTAGAACGCTGGTAATACCCTCCTCCTCGAATGAATTTAACACTCACCAAGGGTTGAGGTTCGTCGATCGTTTGGTTCAGTTCAACGTAGGCCAAGTCCTTGGGTAAATTATACCAGGTTTGGGGATAAATGAACTTGCACAGACCCACCATCCATTCTCCACTCAGTTCAATAGGTTTAGCCAAATCCACGGTGAAACAACTACTGGTAATATTTTTAAATATTTCCTTGCTAGCGTTGGAAGGTAGGGTCACGTAAAACCCCTCTGACGAGGTATGCTCCATGATAATTTTTGTGATTATGATTTTGTCTGAATGATCCCGTGAGCTTTGTATAAGGTTTTTTTTTTTTTTTTTTTTTTATATACCAACCACCTCTGAGGCTTTAACCCAGCTGTTGAACTTCTCTGGCCAATTTTTCCATTTTACAAAAACCTGTTTTTCGCCTCTGACAATGTGTCGTTTTAAGATTTTCTACACGTGAAACAATCTGTCGCTGCTCATTTTTACTTTCTGCAACTCAGGTTCATAAAAGGAGCCCTCGATAGGTTCCCCGTCTTAATCTTGCAGTTTGTATACAGGAGGTGTGCATGGAATGCTACGTGTCACTGTAAACACTTCATCTGTAAAACTCTGTTCATATTTTAACACTCCTCTCAACTTGGATATTCTGACCAGATCCCCTTTCTTAAATTTCATCTTTATTTTTTGACGCGAGGAGATTGTAACGTACAGGTTATGAAATGCTTGAACGGCATTCTCAAAGGTCACCTCCATAGGGGTCATTTTTATACTTTTATGGTAACTGTTGTTGTAGCTGCGCAGCAGGTTGGATAAGACCTCGAGGTAACATCTGGTGTTGTGGGCTGTAAAATATCTCCACATTCTCGTTTTTAACGTACAATTAAATCTCTCCACCACCGAGGCCTTTAAGTCGCTCGCTGTCTTAAAATGTACGATACCGTATTTCCGCATCAGAGCCTCAAAACTCTTGTTGAAAAATTCTTTGCCAGTTTGTAGCTTTTCAGGTATTTGACTCTCTAGTAACACAGATTCGAAAGCTTTAACCACTTCAGAAGCCGTCTTCTTCTTCAAGACGCGCGCATAGGCTTTTTTTTGAAAATACGTCTATAACGGTCAATAAATAATTGAACCCGTCATTATGTTCAGCCAAGGCTTGCATGTCGCACAGGTCGGCTTGAAATTGTTTTAACGGTTTTGTGACAAAGACTCTGTTTCTCTTGAAATGTACTCGGGCTGGTTTATGCAGGGTATAAGCGTCCTGCTCTGATAAAAAATCTTTAACATCCTCAACACTGACTTT
>NW_024622178.1:0-1198 GCF_008729295.1 Plectropomus leopardus
CCCGCCCACCACAGTTAGGCCCCTCCCTCCACCACATTTAGGCCCCTCCCACCACCACATTTAGAGTCCTCCGCCTACCACATTTAGGCTCCTCCCTCCACCACAGTTAGGCTCCTCCCTCCACCAGAGCGTTTGGTTCCAGCAGAAAACGCCGTCAGAGATGCACAGCTGTCTGAGGACGTTTCACAGGCTCTGCGTTTTCTCTGCGGAGAGGCTGTGTACTATGTATGTGTGTATGTGTGTACTACTATGAGTACTATGATACAGGATATCTGCAGAAGTAAACACACTGACAAAAGTTTCGGTACCAGGGAAAACACTGAATTATATTTATTGTTGTGAGTAAGGGGGAGACTGAAGCATGCTGGGACAGAGGATGGACTGCTGCTCAGTGAGGCTTCATGACGGGAAACATGACGCGTGTTACGGTTTATTAATGGGTTTTTGATGTTGTTTAACCCTTTGTCGTGTCAGATATGACGGTTTGTCTTCGTGGTCAGGTGTCTGTTCCTCCTCCACTGTGACTGGACGGCTGAAGTGACAGTGACAAGCGTAAACTCTTGGAGCGCTGGAAAAAAAATGCCCATTCAGCAGTTTGTTGTGTGACGTGAACATGCGACACTCATTAAAAAATACACTGAACAAAGAAAAATAAAGAAAAAATAAAGAAAACAAAGAAAAATAAAGAACACTTTGGTGGACAAAGCCACTGAGTTTGTGATTCTGGCGGGGGTAATAACAATAATAGTAACGGGAGTAATAAAACTGTTACTAATATAAAACTCTGCGTTTACAGGAAGTACAAGAGAACAGTGAACACGACCAAACTCATCCTGAATCTGGACGACATCGTTTTCATCGACACTCAAGTCAGCAGGAAGGTGAGAAACTGTGAACTGAGATCCAGTACCCAGAACGGTACCTGGTCTCTGATCCAGTACTCAGAACAGTACCCCATCTCTGATCCAGTACCCAGAACAGTACCCGATCTCTGATCCAGTACACAGAACAGTACCTGGTCTCTGATCCAGTACTCAGAACAGTACCCGATCTCTGATCCAGTACCCAGAACAGTACCTGGTCTCTAATCCAGTACCCAGAACAGTCCCTGTTCTCTGATCCAGTACCCAGAACAGTACCTGGTCTCTGATCCAGTACACAGAACAGTACTGAGTCTGAGATCCACTACACAGAACAG
>NW_024622179.1:0-5719 GCF_008729295.1 Plectropomus leopardus
GTAGTATTGATCGTAGTATTGATCGTAGTATTGATCATAGTATTGATCATAGTATTGATTGTAGTATTGATCGTAGTATTGATCGTAGTATTGATCATATTATTGATTGTAGTATTGATCGTAGTAGCTATATGAGACAGTGGTGGTTTTTGGTGTAACTGGTGTTCTGTCCTGTTGGTGCAGGCGGCTGTACTGGGCAGACTGGAACAGAGACGGTCCTAAAATCGAGATGTCCAACATGGACGGCACGGATCGGACGGTGCTGGTGAAAGACGACCTGGGGCTTCCCAACGGTCTGACCTTTGACCTGGAGGACCAGCAGCTGTGCTGGGCCGACGCAGGTGAGACACACCTGGCCCACCTCTCCGACCCGTCGCCACGTTATTCTCCAAACACGGACCGGTTGTCCATCACCTGTCCTCACTGTCACTGATCCACCTGTCCGCAGGAACTCGTAAGGTGGAGTGTATGGACCCTCACCGCAGGCTGAGGAGGCAGATCGTTGAAGGAATCCAGTATCCCTTCGCCCTCGTCTCCTTCGGGAGGAACCTTTACTACACCGACTGGAGAAGGTAACACTCGCCCTGCAGACCAGCGAGACTCAGCTGGGACCACTTTACCAAATACAGGGGGCCAGGGGCCAGTCGCAGCAGCCCCGTACGCGATTTTTGGATTTCGGGTTTTTTGACGTTTCTAAGATTTAAGAACATTTCTAGGATTTTAGGACGTTTCTAGGAGTTTAGGACTGTTCAGATTTTTTGATATTTTTACGATTTAGGACATTTTTAGTATATAAAGATGTTTCTAGGATTTTGTGATGATTCTCAGATTTTAGGATGTTTCTCAGATTTAGGACGTTTCTAGTATTTCAGGATGTTTCTAGGAGTTTAGGACGCTGGTCATATTTTTCAATATTTTTACAATTTAGGACATTTTTAGTATATAAAGATGTTTCCAGGGTTTTGTGATGATTCTCAGATTTTGGATGTTTCTAGGATTTTAGGACGCTGTTCATATTTTTTGATATTTTTACGATTTAGGGCGTTTTAAGTATATAAGGATGTGATATAAGGAGTTGGTTGGAGTTGATTCTCAGATTTTATGATGGCCCTGAACATGATAGGTCCTCAGATTTAGGACGTTTCTAGGATTTTAGGACATCAGTGTCTTATCTCGGACCTCTGTCGGGGCTGTGGGGGATTCTTTACTGGTGCTTTTTTTGATCAACAAGCTCTATTTTGATGCCGTTTTTTGGAGACTAAAAGGACAGTGTCAATCACAATTTTTTTTTACTGTCAATTAAAAATGGTTGGGGGCCAGATTTGGCCCACGGGCCGTACGTTGAGTCTCCCGCTGTAGAGTTTAATCTGGTTGAACGTCCCCTTTATATCTGAATATTTATCTTCAGAATCAGATCCAGAATCAAAGTGACTTTCTGTAACCTCTCAGCTGGTTTTTGTCTCTCCACGATCATGAACCGTGTCTTCATCCTCAGCTCGTTGTAAAATAATAACGCCTCAGAGTCTGAGTGGATTTTAAATAAACACCACAGCTGAGATGTAAACGCTGCTATTTTAGGCTCCGTTGTTTGACTCGACTGCCACATAAAAGTGTGTTTAACAGCGGCGTACGTGTGATGTTCAAACGTCTCTGTGTGGTCTCTGTAAATGTCTTTCTGTTTTTTACAGGGAGGCCGTGGTCGCTGTGGACCGCCACTCAGCGAGGGAGGCCGAAGAGTTTCTGCCGCAGAAGCGCTCTCGGCTGTACGGCATCACGACGACGCCGACACAGTGTCCACAAGGTACAGCTACGCTTCGGTTACAAGCTGCCGACGACTTAGACCCTCCAAACACTGTGTGCAGCCTCCAAACATGAGAAAGACGTACTTTATCTTAATCATCTGCAGGTGATTTTAGTAGCTTACATGTAAAACACTACTCTGCTGCAATATTTGGTTCTGAAAACGTTCTGGGAACGGTGCAATTCAGCCAATGCAATGTTTTAGTTTCACATTTTAAATGGCAGATTTTCTTAATGTTCTCAGAAATTTCTTCTTAAAGTTCGAGCAGCATTCTCTATAAACATCAAAAAAAGTTAAAAAATTGTTAATATATCATATTACATTACATCTTCATTTAAAAAAATGTCCTCAGTCCTCTAAGATTTTCTGAATGCTGCTTTGAAAACGTTCTTCCGTTGTTCTCATGTAATGTTGTGAGAACATTTTATAAAAAAAAGAAAATTTTGTGATCTGTCACCTCTAAGCGTCACTGAAACATCCAACAACAAACAAAAACAAACGTTCTTAAAACGTTTTTTGAACATTAGATGTCAAAATGTTTTCTTTTAAAACATTTTTGCAACTTGTAAGTAACGTTATTCAATGTTGTGGGAACGTTCCCTGTTACCTGAGGAGCTTGTAGAGAGCTCCTGATTGCACGGCGACTCGCAGCATCTCGTGATGCTGCTGCTTCTTCCCGTTAGCTGCAGTTGGCGGTTTTAGTGGCGAACTCGGCAGTTTTGAAAAGCGCGATGATGATTGATGAAGATGTTTTATTTCCTTCACTTGTATGTTGGCTCTGAGGCCTGGACAGGATACAATATTATATAATATTTCATGCCTTTCTGAAATTTTACAGAGATTTTCGGTATATGACCGACATTTTTAGGATGGGTCTCGGATTTTTGGATGTTTCTGTGATTTCAGGATGTTTCTACGATTTTTGGACTTTTCAAGGATTTTCTAGTATTCTAGCATGTTTGAAGGATTTAAGGACATTTCTAGATTTTCAGGACATTTCTAAGGTTTCATGACATTTCTGATATTTTAGGACATCAGGGTCTCAGCTGTGTCCTCTGTCGGGGGTGTGGGGGATCCTCCTCTGGCTCTATTTTGATGCCGTTTTATGTCTCTGACACCTGATGGAGACTAAAAGGACAAAAACTATTCACAGAGTCCATCACTTTATTTTTACTGTCAGTGAGAAAACGTTTGGGGGCCACCTGGCGCTCTATCTGCAGGCCGTTAGACGAGTATCTCTGGGCTGCACAGAGTCGGATTGGTTCATGTACGAGCTACACTTTACCAGTGTCACACTGGTGAGACGTTTCTAAAAAGTCTCAGTCGCACAATTAAGCTTTGAATAACTAAAAAATCCAGATTCACTTCAAATCATCAGCAGTCGAGCTAACTCAGTTCTCCAAAAGCGAAGAACAGATCCCAGAGCAGCTCAGCGGAGTCTGGATCGGAGCAGCTGAATGCGCCGGGAGTGCAGATGTACTCTGTGACCGCAGTAATGGATTCCAGATGCATGTAGTATGTGCGCGGATATAAGCGTGGGAACCGCGGGTGAAGTGACCTCAGGGGGATGCCAGCTGTGGTTATGGAGACTCACAGCTGGCTCGGAGCCCCGAGCTATACGGCAGGCGGTGATGAGAAACAGGCTCGCCGTCCACCTGCTGGTTTCTCAGTAACACTGACGGGTCTTCAGACGTCCACTGAAGAACCGTTAATGCACGTCCTAAATCTGCAGCCCCGCTAAACATTTCTATTTTATTTGGCAACGGTCTGGTGATCACATTTTTGTGGTGATATCTGCTCAGTTTGCGTCACTGGTGGTCCAATCTGTTAACACAGGCGGGTCGATGAACGGCACTGATGGGCGTGTTCTGGCGAAGGAAAGGGAAGCATTAGTTTCACAATAAGAGCTCGGGAAGTCTAAGTTGACTATACGATGATGTTTTGGTGACATGTTTAGTCATTTTTGATGACATACCATACTATGAACTTTTTGGGTCATTTTTGACAACATTCTGTATACTATATTGGTTTTGGTGACATTTTCGGAAATGAAATCAACACAGTATATTATGTCGAAAAACATACAACTTTGACATGTAGAAAAAATGTCAGTGAAGGACATATTCTAGCTTTCGAGGCACGTCAAATGTTGACATGCTGAAAAAAGCAAAGAAAGACACACACACACACACACACACACACACACACACACACACACACACACAAGCCCAAGCACACTTAATCCATAATCATAACCATATAAACATTTATAACCCGAAAAACTTAAAAATATGTGATAAAAACACTTATTATATGTATAAATACAGAGAGAGCATGGGACATACGACAGTATTTGCATAAGTCAATTATTGCACTGCAGAAGTCATTTATGATTTTTCCGCAACCTGTTTGCTGGGAGTCCTCGGTCTGCCTGAGGGGAGGGGGGTGAAGAGGAGGTTTCCAGGGTGTGAGGAGTCCTGCAGGACGTTTGTGGCCTCTCTGAGGAGGCGGCTCACAGGATGTCGCTCAGGTTTGGGAGGGTCGAGCCAGTAACCTTCTCAGCTGTCTCGCTGCAGGTCCTTTTTGTCCTCAGCAGTGCAGCTGGAGTACCACACAGTACAACAGTGAGTCAGAATACTCTCTATTGTGCAGCTACATATTATAGCTTGAAGAGTCACGTCATAGCATACAATGCTAAAAAAAAAGCCCCAAAACGTCATAATTTAGCATGTTGAAAAAAATGGCCAAAAAGATATTAGTATGGTATATTGAAAAATGTCAAATTTTGACATGTCCAAAAAATGGCTGGAAATGACTTATACCTTGGATTATACCTTGTTGAGTTGTATCATAGCAAACAATGTCGAAAAAAGGTAAAAAATGTCATAATTTAGGATGTCAAAAAAATGGCCAAAAAACACATAGTATAGTATGACAAAAAATAACAACTTTTGACATGTCCAAAAAATGGCTGAGATCTACCTATTATACCTTTTAGAGTTGTGACATAGCATAAAAAGTTGAAAAAAACATCCAAAAAAGTAATAATTTAGCCTGTCGAAAATGGCAAAAAATTGTATGCCATGGTATGACGAAAAAAATCAAAATTTGACCGCTCCTAAAAATTGCTGAAAACAACTTAAAATAGCATGTAGAGACACATTATGGTGTACAAAGTGGAAACAAAGGCCAAAAAGGCCAAAAACTTCATAATTTAGGGACGTCACAAAACGGGTGAAAAAGAGGCAATAGTATAGTATGGCGAAAAAAAGTCAAAATTTGACCTCTCCTAAAAATGGCTGAAAACAACTTAGAATACCTTGTGGACACGCGTTGTGGTGTACAAAGTGGGAATGAAGTCCAAAAAACTGCAAAAACTTCATAATTTGGGATGTCAAAAAAATGGCCAAAGGAAGCAATAGAATAGCTTGTAGAGACGCGTAATAGTGTACAAAGGGGAAACAAACGCCAAAAAATGCCAAGAAAGGCCAAAAACTTAATAATTTATGATGTCAAAAAAATGGCCAAAAGAGGCAATAGTATAGCATGGCGAAAAAAGTCAAAATTTGACCGCTCCTGCAAATGGCTGAAAATAACTTAGACTAGCTTATGTAGACGCGTTATGGTATACAAAGTGGAAATAAAGGCCAAAAAAGGCCAAAAACTTCATATTTTCAGATGTCAAAAAAATGGCGAAAACAGGCAATAGTATAGTATGACGAAAAAGTCAAAATTGGACCGCTCTTAAAAATGGCTAAAAACAACTTAGAATAGCTTATATAGACGCATTATGGTATACAAAGTGGAAATAAAGGCCAAAAAAGGTCCAAAACGTCATCTTTTCAAGATGTCAAAAAAACTGGCGGAAAAGAGGCAATAGTATAGTATGGCGAAAAAGTCAAAATTTGACCGCTCTTA
>NW_024622180.1:0-1926 GCF_008729295.1 Plectropomus leopardus
TTTCTCTCTGTCTAAAGGCTTCTGTAAAACCATCTCAACATTTTTATTACCATCAGCGATATTGTGGACTTTTAGAGCAAAATTATCAGTTGGTTTTAATTCGTATCTATGAACATCATTATTACCAACATCAAGATCCACAGCCCTTTCAAGCATGAATTTTGCACCAATCACCGCTGACTCACTTATTTTGAATTTCATCTCACTTTTTTCAAATGTTGGCGCATTATCATTGATATCTGTGATCTGAACAGTAACGCTGTAAAATTCCATAGGATTCTCCAAAATAATCTGAAAATGTAAAGCACAAGGCGTCGTCTGTTTGCAGAGCGCCTCTCTGTCGATTCTCTCTTTCACAAGGAGGACTCCTCTTTCTCTGTTCAGCTCGACGTACTCGTCGCTGTCTCGGGTATAAATTCGAGCTTTACCAGATGCTAGACGTTTGGTTTGTAAACCTAAATCATGCGCTATGTTGCCCACCAAAGATCCTTTGGCCATTTCCTCTGGTATTGTGTAGCTCACTTGCCCGAGCACTACGCCAACGGAGAGGAAACAGATAAACAGCAGCACTTGCCTTCTCATTGTTCTATCCGATTTGTTCCCGTGTGAGTCAGTGTTCTAATATCCCACAAAACTGATATTGATTCCAGTATCAAACGTTAATTTAGCAATTTTATAATCCACAATAGAGAAATATCGTTCCAAATGCTGATGTCTCCTTTTCGAGTATTAAATAAGTCGAGCGTCCGCGTCCTTTCCTGTCGTGCTCTTTCTTTATTATGTCGATGTTACATGGGAGGTGCTGCTACAACCCTACTGTCAGCCGTCGACACTCTAGTCAACAGCGGCCCTAAGAGTTCACACTGCAAAACTACAGAAAGCGAAAAAAGGAGAGAAAAAATTCTGTTCAGGAGACTCTCAGTTAAATGATCTGCAGTTGAGAGAAAGTGATTATGAATACAGGTGTAATGTAAAACTATTCTCAACCCACTGCGGATCATCTTCAAAGCAATATGGTTGCATGTTTTGCGTTCACTTTTTACAAAACCCTAACTCTGAGATGTCACATGCTGTGTCATCTTAAAACCAACCAAATAATTTGACCAAATACATGAACAGGATACCGATGAACACGTTTGAAACGATTTTGCCAGAAAACAGAATAATTTTCAAACAAATCTCACCCTACTACGCAGAAACACTGCAGGCGAAAGAAGCGGATTTGCTCAGTGTCGCTGTCCCGAGGTTTTGAAATGGATAGAATTTGATAAATGACCGCCATTACTACGAGTCAGTTTACAATACACATATTTGCGTGCTCAAATAAATACAACAATCTTGTAAATGATGCCCACAAAAGGCACAAATCCCCGCTACAAAGACAAATTAACCACACAAAGTATTCTCATGATTCGTCAGTTGTTCAAAATCAGTGGCAAAAAAAATAATAATAATTAAAATGGGTATGTGGATAATGGAACTGAAAAAAAGCAGATGGGATATTATAATTCATTCTAAAATGTGAAAAACACAAAAGTTAAGTATCTGCCTCTGCCTCATAAGCCACACGAAACCTGCTTTGACAGTAATAATCAGTATCAGTAAGCCGAACCTCAGCAAAGGGGCTCGAAAAAGAGAAGAGAGCGCGCAAAAATAGGGACTAAAAATATATAAGGCCTACAAAGAAAGTACATACAGTTTAAGAGGCTCCCTGCTGTATTTAATATACCATAGGAAACTGAAAGCTTTGACTCGGGAAGGAAATTGCTATGATAAGGACGTGTAGGAACAATGTTAAAGCAGTCTAACCTCAAGAGGCGAGTCTGGTTCATCCAGGATGCTCTTTTCACTCTGCATCCGCTGCATCGTCCCTGTAGAACTGGGGTCCATTATCAGCACGTTCTGACTACCGGCTCTGCCGAACTT
>NW_024622181.1:0-1251 GCF_008729295.1 Plectropomus leopardus
CTAAATACTGTGAAAGTATCCAAATAGTCAGTCCACTGAGAAATGCATACAGTCTATATTCAGAAACTGTATCCTAAATAGGAGCTGTCAGGACTTCTGTGAAGTTGTGATGTCACAAAGGCAGGCGTAAAGAGACAGGCATTAAAATGGAGCCTTAAAGACAAAGGGTAAATACAGGTATTCAGGCTTACCGTATGAGAAAAATTAGTTTTTTTTTTTAACATTGAAGCATGTAAACATGTTCTTGTAGAAACCCTAAATACATGTATGAACCTGAACATGAGCATAATATGGGACCTTTAATGTTCTTGTACTACCCATAGAGTACCCCAGGAGTGAGTCCTAAAATGAGAAATAAGTTAGCATTTCAGCCGCTTTGGTTCCCTCGAAGGCAATGTTCTTTTTCTAAATGTGTTTTTTTGGTTAGAAGCCCTTAATAAGGTCTGTGGTTAACACAAGCCGAAGAGACTCCACAATTTGTTCTATGTGAAAAAAAAATTGTGAGGAAAATACCCCTATCGTGAATTTTGAAGCTTTTATGTCTTTGAAAAAGGTGGTTACTTAAAAGTCGCTAAATAGGACTACAGAGCGTCATCGAGCTAAACGCAGCAATACAGCCTCATTGTGGGGGTGATGTCAAGTCATGCGACCGTAGTGTGGCTCGTTGATAGCCTAACATGAGCTTTTTACTTCTGGCGATTGCATTTAGGCTTCAAAAGTCATAAAAGTGGTGTTCATTTGTGAAGGTTTTCTTGCTTTTTGACTTTTTGACCAGGGCGGCACTAACTTCCACCTTGGCCAGCAAAAGAAAAAGGTCATCCTTTGGGCGCTCTATCACAACTTACAGTATTTTAGATTATAACTTTATGGTGACCTAATCAAACTAAGTGTCATTTTTATATCCTGTGGTATCACACCAGTTTTAAAGTAAGATGATCTACTGAGATTAGGGTTTTATTAGATTCAGTGCCGAGCACATTATGACTTGTTTATGACTCAAAACTCAAAGTTTAGCACTTGGGACTCGCCTAGGGACTAACTTGTGACTTAACATAGGACTTGCAGAACAGTGACTTGATCCCATATCTGCCACTTACCACCTCTTTGTCACTGTAATAACCAGCAGGCCAATCAATATGCAATTCTTCCCTCTCAGATTGTTTAATTTGAATCATTTTTAGAGGCTTAAAGATGTAAAATTGTGCTGAATTCACAAGAAAAAAATAAATATCACAGGAAACTCAGAAAAAA
>NW_024622182.1:0-3545 GCF_008729295.1 Plectropomus leopardus
ATTATTGTAATTATTGTTATTATCATTATTATATTTATTTACTGTTCTTTGGTTATACAAAAAAGGTTCTTTTTTTACTGTGATGATTGTAAGCGGACTTACTTAAATCTATCATGATGTAATGTTAGCGGCTTTTACAGGTTAGCGACACGCCCTCTCTGCTACTTCCGGGGTCTGAGCCAATGGCCTTCTTTGGCGGTAAAATGCAACTTTCAGCCGCACTATATAATCACATAGACTCGCTCAGACCATCCAGAGCACAGCAGAGAGCACCTGTCGTTCAACCAGCATTTCTTTTTGCAAAGAATAGCCTGAAGAAGGCTCGGTTAGAGCCGAAACGTCGCTTTTTGTTCTTGCTTTTGCCGGTTTGACAAATAAAGAGAACTGAGTGCTCCAGATAGCAGTCTCCGCTTCTCTTTCCACCGCTACAATCACACATCAACCCCCAACATGGGCAACTTCTATCCAGATGAGGATGGCTGGACCACGGTCCGGTACCGCGGCCGCCGTAGAGAGCCAGATCGCCGCCGCTATGAGCCAGAGGAACAGCCGCCCAGATACAGCTCATATGCCGCCGCCGCTCCTGCCGGGAACTACAGACCCCGCTACGGGGATTATCCGACCCGTTCCACCGGCTACCGGAGAGGAGACCGCCAGCCACACCATCTCCCCCCTCCAGACAGAGAGAGGGAGCGCCCTGTCCGCCGCCGCTCTCCAGCCTACAGACAGAGAGACCACCCCGCACACCGTCACCCTCCGGCCCACCATACCCACTGGGGTGGCCGCCCGGAGCATCATCACCGGCCCTGGTCCTCCGGCTTCCCGCGCCATGACGCACGGCACCAGCAACAGAGGCAGAGACACAACTACCACACCAGCCGCCAACCACGCTACTTCAACCAGAATAACACAGGTTGGGCACGCACCCAGGGCTCCGGTGACACCAGGGGACAACCAGGGTGGAATAATCCCAACTGGATTGAGTCCCAAGATGCGCATTTTACGCACAAGATTAGGATAATTTTTAAAATAATTACAGCAAAGCACCATCTAAAAAACACATCGGGGAGAGACCCACCACCCACAATTAGAAAAGTAACGGCTGATTTAGCCACTTTCATCAAACCTGCCTCTCCCTGCAAAAAAACGCAGTTAATGCTGGAAGGCAACGCGCTAAATTGGCAAACCAACGCCTTACTCATACTTCAGCAACATTATGAAGATATGATGACAGACGAGCTCCAGAATCTGGCCAAGTTCCCCTCCTTGGAGTGGGAGGGTCCCTTCATCATCGCCGCAGCATGGGCCAGACGCAAGCTCGGCCGCAGACTCAGGGAAGAAACCCTGGACCAAACCAAAGCCCTTTTAAGGGCTAATCTAAATGAGCATATTCCTACGGCAAACTCCCGCCATCAGAGCCTGACTACAATCCAGCAGCCCGCTACACCTCAGCCACCTACGGTGCAGACGGCTCCGACCCAGCGTCCCGCCGCAGCGCAGCCACCCACGGTCCAGGCAGTAACCGCCCAGCAGCCTGCAGCAGCTCCAGCTCAACAACCCGCCCCAGACAAGGTAACTCTCTGCCCCCCAGAGGCCTCACCCAGACGCCAAATCACCACCTCCGCTATAATCCACACCACTACTGGCACGATGACCGACCAGAGAGGCAGCGGGTGGACCCCTGACCGGGAGGAAAATGGGCTGACAGACAGCGTCCCGGAGCTTATTCCCATCCCCATTTCTCCTCCTCCTCCCTCCCCTCTCCCTCAAAGAGCTCCTCACTCTGAATTTTTTCCGATTTTTAACTCCTCTACAACACGGGCCCAGAACCAGCAGCCCGAGAGGGACCAACAACAGGCGGTTTCCATGGCAACAGCATCAGCGGCAGCCTCCACCTTCACCGCCCGCACGCAGAATCCGTGCGTCCAACCCCTCGAAACCGTGATCCTGTCCGATGAGGGAGACGAGTCCAGCGGCCTTCCCAGCCCTCCTCCCCCTCCTCCTCCCCCCGTGAGGCTGACACCCACCGGACCCAGGACCCGATCTGTGGCCCAGAGAGCAGCTACACAGCCCCCACCCCAGCCTGGCCAGGCTCATCCACCCACATCCATCGGGGGACCCCCGGCTGCAGCAAAGGACGAGCCACCGCTCCTGGGGCTGTTTGACTCTCACCTCCCCAAACGCAAACCCACCAGGCACATCTCCACCAACAATAAATTAAGAGACTGGACTCTTAATTCAGAGAGCTGAAAAAGACTGTTCAGACAGCGACGGAGAGATTCCCGGACACCATGATCTTCATCCCCGAGATCAACTTCTCTCCGGACCTGCCCTACGGGGAAAAACACAATCTCCAGGTACTAAACAACCACATCACCAAACATTACGACCACTTCACGGCACTGCCAGGGTCAGATTTTAAAACTGAAAAAGACAATGTCCACTGGACCCGCGGCACAGCCGCAAACATTTTAACGCACTGGAAAAACCTTTTAAACTGAAAGACCCCATAAGCCTGTTTCATCAGGAGGGGTTCAAAAATGTCTTGATTTTAGCCAAAAAAGTTACACTTACAACCGAACAGCTCTCTCTGCTAAATAGGGGACTTAACTTCATCCCAACCACCATGAGCAACAAAAACCTAACGCCACAGACCAGATTGGATTTACAAAATTATCATAAAAGGCTGAAATTATGGGCCTATCATGGGGATGACGAGTCCACCCAAAAACAACCCTTCACTTCATCTTCGGGCTGGACTCCCCCTGAGCTTCAACTCCCGGAGTATGTCAGAGACGTAATCAAATTAGACCTGACATATTTTGAAAATTCTTTTTATATGAAGAGCATACAACCCAACTTAACCCCGGAAGAAAAAAACGCCCTTAAAGAATTAATTAATAACCCTGACATTGTCATCAAACCAGCCGATAAAGGCAGCATGGTCGTTATTATGGATAGAGCACAATATTTATGGGAAGGTCATAAACAATTAGAAGACAAAAAATACTATTCCAAATTAAATAAACCTATTTATATGGATACATTAACAGAAATTATAGAGATTTTTCAAAAAATTTATGATAAAAAACTAATCAACGCAAAACAAAGAAATTATCTAATTGGCGACACGGAACCAAGGCCTAGACGGTTTTATTTACTTCCTAAAATCCATAAAGATCCCAGCAAATGGCCCAAACCCTTTGAAATCCCACCAGGACGCCCATAGTGTCTGATTGTAATAGCGAAACCTATAGATCAGCTGAATATATTGATTATTTTATTAACCCACTAGCCAAACTACATAAAAGTTATATTAAAGATACATATGATTTTATAGATAAAATTAAAAACCTAATTATTCCAGAACACTCTATTTTATTCACTATAGATGTAGATAGCTTATATACTAATATAGACACAATTGAGGGCATACAAGCTATTAAAGATATTTTTCAAAAAAACCATGTTAAAAATAGACCAGATAAAGAATTAATTAAATTATTAGAAATCAATTTAACTAAAAACGATTTTGAATTTAACGG
>NW_024622183.1:0-3663 GCF_008729295.1 Plectropomus leopardus
ATTTTCTTGATAATTTTCCACTCATTTGATAATTCTGTAGATATTTTCTCTCTCTTTTTTGTATTATTATTGGATTAATTTTAGGTCAATTTCTGGTCACTTTTTACGTTTTTTTTGCAATTTGCTGTACATTTCATTACCATATGGATTTGCCTTTTTTCCATGTTTTGAAAAACATCAAACCAGTTTACTGACACAAAACATTTCAATGATTGTAAAAGATGTCTGGAAGCAGCACAAGAAAACTGATGTCAGACTAGGTTAGAGCCCATGGGAAAAAAGCAAGGAGCAACTTGGCAAAATATTTCCACATTTTGCAAGACATTAGTAGACCATTAGTAGACATTTATTTTAAAACGCTAGGGGGGAAAGGCAAAAACTTGGGGGGGGGGGGGGGGGGCTATATTTCTAATTAACATAATTGCATATAGAACAATCTGTTACAGAATTGTTATCATTTTAGGATAGTTTAACAGGTCATTTCTTTGGGGTTTTTTCATCCTTTTTTTAAAAAAACAGTTTTTTGTTATTATTTATTTATTTATTTTTTGATCATTCCTTCTTCTGTTGGTCATAACATTCTTCCCATGTTTTTGAAAAAAAATCTAGCCAATTTTCTCAGATTTCAAAGGGATAATTTGCATTTAGTGGCACACAAGTAGGTATCAAACTGACAACAAAGTTCATGAGAAACTCACTGAAAGCTCTCAGGTCCTGTGAGGACAGCAGTAGGGGGAAAGTTATAACTCACATGTGTGCAGGCACTCTGTGATGGTAGTGGCATCGATGAGGAAGCCGCAGCAAAGGGCACAGCGGATGTAAGGATAGAACTGATTGAGGGGGAGCTTGGGCTGTAGGAAAAACAACAAATGACAGTCGGTGATTACAGATATAAAAAAGCCATACAGCTGAATCTACATGACATAAACTCACGTTTACCTCAAAGTATGGATAAAAGGGAATACTGTGTGTAACTAAGCCCCCGAGTTGGTTTCAGTTATTACATGTTTCATTTAAATAAGTAGGACAGCTCAAAGACGCAGGGTATTGATGTGAGTTGTCTGGAAGAGAACTAAGTTAAAAAAAGACGTCTTCGTTTTGAATGAAGTTGAAGAAAGCTTTGGGAACATGAAAGTAAACATACCTCTTCCTCTGAGTCGCTGTCCGGTAAGTTTGACCCTTCATGACTTCTGCGTCCATGTAACGCCAGAGGAGCTGACATTCCCACCGGCTGCTACCAACACCAACTGTTGCAACAAACCTACGCTTTCTCTCTAACTAACGACAACAAAACGGCAAACTCACCGTTTTTTAAAGTACAACCTCGCTTCAGACTTCGACGTTGTTTGTAGTTACCGGTAAAGTTAGCTATGCTTGGCTAGCTGGCTAACAATACTAAAAACATAAACACATGGGCGTTTAAAGATAAAAAGTTACACCTTAGTTGCTACTGCGACCTCAACCGGCACGGTTAAAGGGCCCAGCGCTTGCTATTACAATAAAAAAAAGCTTTCAGACGAAATAAAACGACTTCCTAACTTTGTCTACTTTGCTGTTTTCTTCACACTCACGTTAGCGACTCAATTTCCTTCGCGCGTGTTCCGCGAGGACAAACAACAGGATAACTTCCGGTCTGGGTCTTTCAGAGTAAACGTGATCTGAACAGGACATGAAAAACGGAGTCACTTAATTTAACAGAGGCGTGTAATTTTAACGAATATAAACAGTAATTACATCCAGTACAAAACATATAAGACAACACAGAGGGTCAATATTTTTAGATCAATTCCAACACAAATATTTTGAAAATATGATTACGTAATTTCCGGCAAACAACTCTAATCTTACCAGAAGGGAGAGCCCGAAGCATATAATTATGGTGAATAGATGTACAGAAAGTCATTTTTTTCTCGAAGAAGACAGGTAATTCGTGTTTTTCCTGTATCACTTCCTTTTTATTATTTCTTCTGTTCCCCCCCTTTCTTTTAATATATTTCGGTTTTGTTGGTGTCATAATGAGGAGGTACTTCTTTGACATATAGGTAATCACCTGGGGATCAGAGGTGGTCACGTGAACTGTTAACTGAATCAGGGATATAACAGAGCTCTGGTCAGTGGTGGTAGTATTGAGATCCTTTACTTTAGAAAAACTAGTAAAAGTACTACTACCAAGCTGTGCAAATACTCTCTTACAAGTAAAATGCATGTTTTGAAAATGGTACTTACTACATTTACCGAATAGACCACAAGTTGCAAATCATCTAACCTATATCAAAGAGATGTTTCCTTCAATGACACATGGCTCTGTGCAATAAGAGTTACAGAGAAAGAGAGTTATGAGCAACCAAAAATAAAAAAAAAACCCAACACAATAAAGCCTTCATAATATTAGGATTAAGAGCTCAAGGGCCAAACCCGTTGAATTGGGTGCTAAGTGTTGCAGCGACATGCAGAGTCAGGACATCCCTTTATAGTCAACCCCAGCTACATGTCTAAGCAGCTCATACCTTCCTTCCGAACACAATTTATATCGTGTTGTTTACGGGAGATGGGAAACCCATCACCATCTCAGGTTTATTGTGAATTTTATGCTTCAGCTCATCAAAATCCCAACCTCTCTCCCCCTGTTGCAGGTCATTGGCTGCAAAAAAGTACGGTTGCTGTTGTGCTTATGGCCACAAAACGTGAGTTTTAATGGATGTAAGACTGTTACTACAAGGTTATAGGTGTTGTGCATTGCGTGTGCATTTTACACCAGGTAGACGGACAGTTTTTTCATTTTAAACACAACTAATCCCTTATATTAGCAACCTCAGCAAAGCATCTGATGTGTTTGAATCCATTCTGTTCAATTATATATGTTTATTATATATGTTTATGTTATATTATAAAACCAGGATTTTCTACACTCCTGCCCTTATCAGGTTTACCACTTTTTAAACTACATCACATAATCTGAGAAAGACGATCAAGGTCAATCTTCTTTTTGTCCACCTGTTGAACTCTCACAGTGTCCTCAGATGTAATCATATTTTTTCATTCCTGGAGCAACATCAATTTTCTTGTACTGCTTTCAGAAATGCCTGAGCAAATTGATACAAAATGTTCCACAAATTGCAAAAAATAGCAGATTTAAAATTTTTTTTTAAAAGCTGGGAAAAAAATTCTAGGGAAAAAAGGAAAAAAGTTAGGCAGAAACTATATTTCTAAATATCAAAATTACCAAGTTATAATTTTTAAGCACTTTAAACTTTCTTTTCTTTTTTAAAATTTTTTACTAGTTTTCAGGTAATTTTCTTCTGCTTTCACTTATTTTTCGCTAAGTTTTGGGTTCATTGCTTCTTTCGTTGCTCAGTACCTTTTTTTCATGTTTTTTTTTTATCTAATTTGCTCAGGTTTTAGTGGGTTGATCTAGCGCCTGCAGCATTGCACCTTCACCTTTCGTCTGCTTTGCATACAGTGTGATTGTGTGAAGGTACTCACCGTTTTGCTGTTTCCTTGTGTACCTTTGCACCATATTTTCTGAGGACCATGAGCAGGTACAAGCAGCTGAATCAAACCCACAAGAACAGTCACTATATGTGTGTGCAGAGAATGTATTGGGGAGATTTTCCTTGCTTGAATCAAAGATAATACACACACACACACACACACACACACACA
>NW_024622184.1:0-9900 GCF_008729295.1 Plectropomus leopardus
AAAACAAATATTAAAGATTGCATCAATAAGCAACATTTCTTCTGAAGAAACTAAAGCAGTGGTACTCAACTTATGGCTCGGGGGCCAAATGTGATCGGGCACCAGGTGGCCCCCCAAACATTTTCTATTCACAGTAAAATTAAAATGATTGACACTGTGAATTGTTTTTGTGCTTTAAGTCTCTATAAGGTGTCAGAGAGCCTCAAACATCATCAACATTGAGCTTGTTGATCAAAAAAAGTGCCGGGGGACGATCCCCCGCACCCCCGACAGAGGACACAGATAAGACCCTAAAATCCTACAAACATCTTAAAATCCTAGTAATGTCCCAAAATCCAAGAAATCGCAACAAATTACCAATTTAAACTTAATAAATAAAGTCAGGCGAGGCCCGGAAACATCCCAAAGATGTCCTCACATCCTAGAAATCCTAGAAATCTCCTGAAATCTGACAGGTACTGAAATCCCTAAAAAGTCCTAAAAAACCTGGAAATGTCCTAAAATCCAATAAAATGTTCCAAAATCCTTGAAATGTCTTAAAATCCTAGAAACATGCTGAAGTCCTTCAAACATCCTAAAATCCTAGAAATGTTCCAAAATCCTGGAAATGTCAACAAATGACCAATTTAAGCATAATAGATAAAATCGGGTGAGGTATTTGTGAAAACGCAGAGAAAAAAATACTAATGAAAGACATTTTTAATGTGTCGCTTCTTGTTTCCGCTCAGCAAAAACACGTGGAGGTGGAGAGGACGTCCAAGTGGCTGAAGATGCTGAAGAGCTGGGACAAATACAAGAACAGCGAGAAGGTGAGTCCGTTTGTTTTAAAATCCTCCGTCAGCCTCTCACACCCACCGCCACCTACCGTTAAAACAAAAAAAAGAAAAAAGAAAAAAAATTTTAAAAAAAAAGCTCAAATATGCTCAAAAAAATTCAAGAAAAAAATCAAGTAAAAGTACAAAAGTATTAATAGCAAAATGTAAATAAATTGTTTAATTAAATATACAGAGGGGTCCCTTCAGAGTAATATTATTATAAAATGAATTATTGGAATATTATAATTGATGCTTTAACACATGATCTATCATATTTTTAAAATCTTGATCATAGTTTTTTTGTAACTCAGATAATTTTATAAAATGCACTCAAGTACAGTACTTAAGTGTATAAATTTACCTAATTACATTCTAGCATTGATAAATAAAACAATAATAAATCAATTTCAGTTTTCCTGTGCTGCAAAAAAAGTAAAATGTGACAAGAAATTGATCTGAAAATTAGCTGCGAGAGATGAAAGATAAATAGATATTATCAAAAAAAACAAACAAACAAAAAAACGAGGGAAAATCTCCAGACTTACTAATTTCTTGATAATTTTTGGACGTTACTTGGTACGTTTCCATGGAGACAGCCTCCAGTGGACACGAGAGGAACTGCAGTTTTTGGCATTTTCGTTTCGTTTGACCACGAGCGGTCCTGACAGCAGCCGGTGCAGAGGAGCGCCTTCTGCAGTCTCGAGCGGGTATCCGTCATGTCGGCGTTCATCGGCGCCGTTTTTAGCCGCAGTTTGAGCTGTTTCCTGCAGCTTTTTCGCCATATTTTTCCTTCGCATGTTCTGAAATGTGAAGTTCACTGGCGGCTGCCACTGAGCGCGCTCTGCAGCGTCTTTGTTTCTCTGAAATGTTCACACTCGAGGACACAGACGAGTGTTTTGTCCTTCCAACACTCTAATTCTTCCTCCTCTCAAGCTTCAGGGATGTTTCTCTTCCTCTGCGTCAGCTCTGCTTTCAGCTCAGAGAGGAAACAGGTCTCGCTTGTCTTATTTTGTTTTTTGCCAGCTGCTGAGAACATTTCGCCCGCAGTCGGAGAGAACAAGAGAGCGCAGCAGATGTGAAGCGTTGTCGCGCCACACTCGTCGAATTTGGCCGGAGGTGGTGATGTTTAGCCTAACAGTGATGATATTGTGGCGTCAGTGAGGTGGAATCAGTGAGTCAGACTGATGTTGTGTCGCGGCGCCGTTCCTCTTAATAAGTGGCACATTAATTGTGTTGTTGTGGAGCTGCAGGCTCAGAGACGAGGCTCGGAGACGAGGCTCGGAGACGAGGCTCGGAGACGAGAATCCCCCTTTACACAAAAATCCCACAATACTGCTACAATGAAAACCCTTCGTTACTGCGGCTTTGCTTTTTTTTCATACAGAACTAAAAAGCGCTTAATATCGCCCTGGTTTGTGATTTTAGACAGCATGCCGGTGTTGTGGAGGCAAAGAGAAGTGACGGGCAATAGTGGTTAAGCTGAGAGTTTCGGGCTGATTTATCCGGCATTCACCCCTCCCCCCAACAGCTGTGCAGGAATCCAGTTTGGGACTTTGGTCGGTAACAATCTTTTAAATTTTTTAATATTACAAAATTATGAATTTTAAAAAAATAGGGAAAACTATATTTATCATCATAAAACTATTTTTTATAATATTTATAATTTTATATTTAAAATTATGTTACAGAAAAATATATATGGTTTTGTTTAATTTAAATTATTGAATTAATTTTTATTGCTTATTTTATTGCTATTATTTTACTTTTTATTCGTAGCTTATTTTCAGGGAATTTTCATATGACTCTTTTTTTCTTCTTTTAATTTCTTGATAATTTTTAGTCCATGTCTTTGCCGTCTCTGCATGCTTTCTAACAAAACAAAAAAGATTTGCTCAGGTTTCAAAGGCTTAATTTGCTACACTGAATGTAAAGCTTATTATTTTCAAAATTAGGGTTTTATCATTTTTAACTGTATTTTGAATATTAAAAACAGGTGAAATTAGATTAGAAATATTAATAATAAGAATATCCAATAAAAGTTTTTACTTCGCTTTTTCTAAAGTCGGGACAAATATTGCGACTGTCAGACGGACAAACTGACCGTCTGGACGTGTGAGGACAAACAAAAATCTCTCAGTTAGAATGTGTTAAAATGACGAGCTGCGCGGAGTCACAGAAATGTAAATGTTGATACACGTGTTAAGTGCACACACACACACACACACACACACACACACACACACACACACACAGTCAAAGGATGATTAGTCCAACAGATGCTCCCATTGACTCGCTCATCAGAGTCTAATTACAGAGACTGTTGCTCTAGAAACGAGTGAGTCCCATGTGTGATGACAGGAGACTGATGGGGTGTATGCACACACACACACACACACACACACACACACACACACACACAAATGTCATTAATTCTGAGATTACACACACAAACCATCTGCCTTTTAATAAAGAGCACACACACACACACACATCATGTGTGTCACACTCTTCATCGGCTCTCAGCTCGTCTTCACGTCTCCATGAAACAATTCTTGGACGTCCTTCGTTTATTTAACAGCAAAACTGAATCAAAACTTCAGTTTCCAGAATCTCACGCAGCTCGCGCAGTTTAATCCGCCAGCAGACAGCAGCGTCACACTATTTAAAGCTGAACTCAAAGTGAAACTTAATAACTCTCTCCTCAAAGCCAAAACTAAAGTTAGAGCTTCCCACAGTGATGTCTTCAGGTGTGATGTCTTCAAGTGTCTACTGGGGACAAAACAAGACATTTGACAACATCACAAGGGGTGATCACACGGTTTCTATATGATCAAATAAACACCCTGAAATCCTAGAAAATGCTAAAATCCTACAAATGTCCTAAAATCTGAGAAACATCCTAAGATCTGAGAAATGTCCTAAATTCCTAGAAATGTCCCAAAATCTGAGAACCGTCCTAAAATCTGAGAAATGTCCTAAATTCCTAGAACTGTCCTAAATTCCTAGAAATGTCCCAAAATCTGAGAAATGTCTTAAATTTCGAGGAACATCCTAAAATCCTTGAAATGTCCTAAAATCTGAGAAACGTCTTAAATCTGAGAAAAGTCCTAAAATCTCAGAAACGTCTTAAAATCTGAGAAGTGTCCTATAATTTAAGAAACGTCTTGAAATCCTATAAATGTCCAAAAATAAAAATAAAAAACAGCCTTAAAAAATGTTCTAAACTTCTAGAAATGTTCTAAAATCCCAAAAAGTGTCCCCTGTCAGTCCCTTGTCTGTTCTCTGTCCATCACCTGTCCGTCCCCGTCCTGTCCAGCACGTTTTCGTCTCAGCCCGTCCTGAATCTGCAGTTTCGGCTGGTTGTCTTTTAACAGCTGTGAACGGAGAACTCGCTGCTCCGATCAGCTTTGCTGTTCCGGCAGTTCGGGGTTTAGGACTTAATCCTCCTCGCCGTGAGTCCGGCTGATTTTCCGTCTCTTTGTGGACGCTGAATAACTGCGGACTGTTTGTGCATGCACAGCAGTCTCTCTCTGTCCACAGTCCCTCCTGGAGCCGGTCCAGCCAGATGGTCTCGGTTCACCTTCCAAAGCCCTCCGCTTCTGCTCGGGAGAGACAGCGTTCGTATCTCTGACATCTCCCTCACGCTCGCAGCAGCCCGGCCGATGGCTTTCTCTTTTCTGCAGCGTTTTTTTAGGAGCTGCCGGAGGCTGCGGTCGCTCTCAGCGGTCTGCAGCAGCAGCAGCCTCTCAACAGAGAAAACGGTTTTTCCACTCGTTTCACCTTTCCCGCCATCACACCGCGATGAGTTATTAAACTGTTTTTGTACGCCATAAACATGCATTTGTGTACAACTCTTTAAATATCAAATAAATATAGATATATTATATATATTAACATATAAAGCCGCCAGGCTCAATGCAGCCACGATGTAAAGATCAAATTATTTTAAAACAAGATGTGTGCATCCTTAAAAAAGTTCCTCTGCTGACTTTAGAGGACAAACATGTCCATGGAAAAAAATGCCATTAAAATGTTACATATAAATATTATTTTCTGCTTTCACTGACTTAAATTTTGAACTAACTTCAGTCCTAATCATAAAATTTACGTAATTTTTCAGAATTTAATCATATCAATGCCAGTTTGTTTACATAATGCAACTGTGAGTTTTAATGAGGAAAAAAAGCCAAAAACACGCAGTTCTAGTTTGTTTGTTTTGTCAGAATAAAAAAAAACTCTCTTGGTACCTTAGAAGACAAAAATAATACAAAACTTACTTTAAATTACATTTTAAGGATACTATGATGTTTTCATTTAAAAATGTTGTAGAATTTGGATTGGATTATAACATTTTAACCCTTTTTCGTGCTGCGTCCTGTCCTGTGGTTTGCTTTCTTTCTTTCCTGTTCTGCAAATTGCAAGAAATTAATAGATTTTGAAAATATAACACAAGTCCTGTTTTTCTGCTCTGATGGCTGTGGGATCAAAAATGTCAGTTTGAATGGGTTTCAATGGAGCATTTTTTGACCTGAACAGTCTGAATGTAACTATTTAGTTTCCACAGTGTATTTTAGACTTATTGTAGGAGCTGAGCTGCAAATTCACTGATTACACTCAAACACACAATCTGGACTACATTTAGGACACATGCATCAACACACACACAATTATCACAAAAAAGAAGAACAAAAAGTGTGTAAAGTGCTCCAAAGAGTCTTAAAGGGTTAAACCTGTACAAACGGCCGCTCTGAGCTGCGGCGTAAATGTCAGGGTGTTTGTGAGCTGCTCCGCTCTCTAACAATGACCTCCTGCTGTTTGCTTCCTTCCAGCTGGTCAGGAGGGTCTATAAAGGAATTCCCCTGCAGCTCCGGGGGGAGGTGTGGAGTCTGCTGCTCGATATTCCCAAAATAAAGGAGGAGAAGAAAGACTTCTACGAGGTACGGAGCCGACACCTCTGCACGCACTCGGCTCTCCCGCGCTCGGTTTATAAAATCAGCTCATAAAGATTCATCAGCGAGCACCTCGGCTCCATTTGATTTCTCTGAGCTTCAGAGGGCGCCGCGCGTTTGTGCGAACGTGCACGGTTTGTTTTCTGCACGCTGCAAAGAACAGAGACAAACTTTAGATCTCATTAGAAAGTTTAGCTGCAGGATCAATAATATTTCTGCCTCCAGTCGCTCAGTGGAAGGATTGTATTTATGAGCCGAGGGCGCAGACGGTAAACAGAGAGGGAAATCTGAACTGTGGGAGAAACTTTCTGTCGATAATAATCCATTTTTTATCTTTGCAGGGCGAGAATTTTAATAAATTCTTTTTTTTCAAAGTTTTTTCCAAAATTAGATTTATCAAAAATTTCAAAGCACAAATTTCACTTTCAGACTCATATTTTAGCTCTGAAGGAAATAAAAAATACTGATTGTACACAACACAGTGTCTGAGAAGAGATTCATTGTGTTGGGTCATTTTCTTCTCACTGTTTTTGTTGGTTTTTTTTGTGGTCGTCTGCAGAAACTCAAAGCCCGAGCCAGAGGACTCTCCCCGGACATCCGTCAGATTGACCTGGATGTGAATCGAACCTACAGGGACCACATCATGTTCATGCATCGCTACGATGTCAAGTGAGTGTCTCCATGAACCTCTGCTGCTTCAGTAACCGTCCCTCACTGACCGCAGCCACAACGAACTCTCCGGATCAGCAGTCAAACTTCAGCTAAAGTCACAGAAAAACATCAGGCTGCTTTATTCCAAACCGTAGATGGACCAGCACGGGACGTCTGCAGGAGAGTGACGAATCTTATTTTGGAAATATGAAGCCTTTAAATCAGTCAGACTCAACTTACAGCAAAATCTGGCTCCTGATAAGGTGCCAGGTAGCCCCTAAAAACATTTTCTTTCTTTGTACTTTTTGTATCTATAAGGTGCCAGAGCACATGAAACAGCATCAAACCTGAAGGATCCCCCACACCCCCAACAGAGGTCCTAGCTAAGACTCCAATGTCCTAAAATCCTAGAGAAAAACGTTTGATAATCCTTAAAAAATCTGAGAAAATCCTAGAAACATCCCCAAATCATAGAAATGACCTTAAGTCCAAGAATTATCCGAAAATCTGAGAAGTGTCCTTCAATTCTAGAAACATCCTTAAATCCGAGCAACGTCCTAAAATCCTAAAAATGTCCTAAAATTTGAGAAATGTCCGACAACCTGGAAATGTTCTAGAATCCTAGAAACATCTCAAAATCCAAGAAACTTCCTAAAAATCCTAGAAAAATCCTAAAATCTATGAAGGGTCCTAAAATCTTAGAAATATCGTAAAATCTGATAAATGTCCTAAAATCTAAGAAGCATCTTAAAATCTCAGAAATGACCTAAAAGCCCTAAAAGCGTTTGGTGCTGCTCCATACTTGCAGAAGCACAGCTGCGGTTTGCTTCTTTAAACTCATTAAAAAGCCTTAAATTTTAATGTTTTGATGTATTAATTGCTACAGATATTTTAGTTCATTTCATCTATCCAGTTTTTCCATTTTGTCAAAATGAACCGTGCTCTTCTGCTAACAGTCTAAATTTCTGTGTGCATGTGCAGAGAGAAACATTTTACGTTACATTTTGGTCTCTGTGACCTTCAAAGGGCCAGAAAATAATCGTGTGCCAGCCGGCTTCAGTCACGATCCAAACACAGGAAAAACAACAACATTTTTCCTAAAGACGTCTCCAGGATCTTGACAATTCAGTTCCTGTATTTGATCGAGAAAAAAGAGTGCCAGATGATTTTCCTGTTTGACTCGGGAGGAGCAGAGAGCAGAAACACCACCGGCTGCAAAAACAAACCCTTCGGTGACGGCTTTAAACATGTTTTCACACTTTACTGCAGCAGGTGCACCGTCAGACTGCAGCAGGAGGTTTTTATTTCTTAATTATTTACATTTAGAGAGTCGAAATAATCAAAAATCTCCTCTTTATGATGATTTTTTAAACTCCATTTTAGTTTTTTGACATTACTGGTGTAAAATTAAGAAACATATCTCACTTATTTCAGAGCACACTTCATATTTAGGCATGAGGAGGAACATGTGCATCGTTTTCTGCAGCCTTTAGGTCGTACACGTGTAATTTTGGACGTCTGTGCAGAATCCAGAAGCAAAAGTGGTGTCTCTGTCTCTGAAGTGTCCTCTGTGGTTTGTGTCCTCAGGCAGCAGGCTCTCTTCCACGTCCTCACAGCGTACTCCATGTACAACACGGTGAGTTACCGCGCTCTCACGATCAGCAGGTGTCCAAAACATTTCTTTACATTTTAGAAACGTCTTTGCAAGTGACAGATTAACCCCTGGAGGCCTGGAGCCACATCGCTTTTCTTGTGCTGCTGTTAGATCCCTTTTTACAGTTATTTATACCTTTAAAAAATGAGCAATTTCTTTCAAAAACATGCCAAAAAAGGCAACGAGCAACCGGGTAAGAAATGTTACACAAATTGCAAGAAATTACAAGATTTACAAAATAATTTTTAAAAATTTAGGGGGAAAAATGTCTGTGTAAAAAGGACAAAGTTAGGGAAAAACTATATTTATAATAATTAATAATTAAAGCACTTTTTGCTTGTTGTTTATTTTACTTTCTTATTAGTTCTTTGTTTATTTCTTTTACTTACTAAACTAATTACATACATACTATACTTTGACCTTTTGGTGCTTTTTTTGACGACATTCTGTACTATGACTTTTTGAGTAACTTGGTAAGAAATGTTCAACTAATTGCCAAAAATAGTAGATTTAGAATATTATTTTTAAAAAGCAAAGGGAAAATGTCTTAATAAAAGAAAAAAAAGCGAGGAAAAACTGCATTTATAATGGTAAAGAATTATCTTAATGTGTAAGCACCTTTTTCTTGTTTTGTTCATTTGTTTTTCCTACTAATTACCAACAACAGACAACACTGGCGTTTTTGTGCCATTGAAAGGTAATGAACAATTTGCAAAATTATTATTTTTAAAAAGCTAGGGAAAAATGTCCAGGGAAAACGGGAAAAAAATACAGAAAAGCCATATTTATAATGTTATGTTGTTTTTGTTTGTTTTCACTTCAGTAGTTCTATGTTGATTTTTTGTTTTTCTTGAAAATTTTCAGGTTGTTTTAAATTTTACAAATTTCTTGCAAATTTTTTTCATTTCCTCTTATGTCACAAATCGCCTTCTTCATATGGTTTTAAAAGAGATAAAGCCAGTTTGCTCAGGTTTCAAAGGGTTAATTGAGAAAATGAAACTCTCTGCTACTGCTAACCGTCTTTTCCAGTGTTCAGTCCTCTTTGGGGAAACAAAGACATTTTCCTCAAATTTCAGTGTTTCTCTAAATGACGTCCACATATAAAACTAGTTGCACCCAAAAAAGAATAAAATGGCGTAAAACTATAAATAAAGACTTTACAGAGGAGAGAATGAATAAATGTGTGTGTGTTTGCAGGAGGTGGGCTACTGCCAGGGCATGAGCCAGATCACAGCTCTGCTGCTCATCTACATGAACGAGGAGGACGCCTTCTGGGCGCTGGTCAGACTGCTGTCGGGACAGAAGCACGCCATGCACGGTAAGACACGTCTTTTCGGGTCATTTTATCGACTTGCCACATTGTGGTGTTTTTGACCGTTTTTGCAACTTTCTATGCTATGGCGTGTTTCAGTGCGCTATTTAATGCAGTTTTAAGCTTTTTTGAGCCTTTTTTTGTTACGTGTCCTTTTTTGACATTTTTGCCATACTATAGCCTTGCTTTTCAGGTCATTTTTTCAACTTGTTGAATTATTGTGTTTTAGGCCGTTTTTGCAACTTCCTATGCTATGGCGTGTTTCAGCACGCTGTTTAACTGTGTTTAACTGTGTTTAACTGTGTTTTAAGCTATTTTCAGCGTTTTTTAGGACGCGCCCTTTTTTGACATTTTTGCCATACTATAGCCTTGCTTTTCGGGTCATTTTTTTCAACTTGTTGAATTATTGTGTTTTTGTACGTTTTTGCAACTTTCTATGCTATGGCGTGTTTCAGCACGCTATTTAACTGTATTTTAAGCTTTTTTTAGCTGTTTTTGGGACGTGACATTTTTTGACAT
>NW_024622185.1:0-2218 GCF_008729295.1 Plectropomus leopardus
ATTTTTTGTCCAAAATCTACCAGCTACTCAATAGATTACTATTGAGGTTTTTTTGGCTGGTGAGTGAAGCAAGTCTAGCAGCCACTGGCATATTTTGCCAGCATTTTGCTGGTGACTGGTGCTAATTTCCAACGCTGCTCGGCACATGGCTTTGTCACTTTTGACCCTTTTATTTTTCATTCCTCCAGTGAAAGGGATGGTGGTGATTTTTTTTAGAAAACTTTGTTCATAAAACTTAGTTTAGTTAAAAATAAAACTTAGTTTAGTTAAAAATTAATCTTAGTTTAGTTAAAAATGAAAAGTAGGCTAATGTAAATAATTGGACAGTTGAACCTGACCATAGCTTATTTAAATAAAACCAAAAGAAAGTTTGGCTTATCCAGCCATAACCTAGAGCAGTGGTACCCAACATAGGGGCTGGGTTCCCCCTAGGGGTCGCAAGATAAATTGGAGCTGTCATGAGTAATCGGATTTTGGATACAGAAGAAATATAGTTCTGCTGAACCTAATTGTTTATCTAATCAATGATTTTACACGTCAAATTCTTAGAGAAGAATAGAGAAACTGAAAAGAAGAAAAATCACTCATTTGTTTGGAGAGTCACCTTCAGGCCTTGAGGCACCAAGCCGATGGTTGGCCGTCAGTCAATGTTGGGCCGATGGTGAGCATCTGTGACCCTTGTTTCGCTGCGGTGTGTCCCACACCGTTGGCCCTCAGCGACCCTCATCGACCCTCTGCAGTTTTTTTCCTGCCTATTCAGCGTGTTGAATTGGCATTGGAGGGGCAAAGCCAGTCAGTGAAGGAAATCACTGACTGCTTGTTCAGCTCAGTGCTCAAGAACAGACACAGAAGTGAGGAGAGTAAACTAAAAGCTGAAGTTAAGAGGGAGGAGGATTGAAACAAACTTGTTATATAAAAAGTTTTTCTTAAACCGTTGAGCTCTTCATCAGAAACGTTTCCTGATGGTTTGTGTTGTTCGCGGGTGCACAGTAAAAAGTCTTTGGTCTTGCAACGTTAGACTTATTTATGTGCTAACAAGTTAACTAGTGTAAAGATGGTCGTCTGATTTCACTTTTTGAGTGATGATTACAGATGAACGCCATCTGCTGGAAGTTATTTCCTCTCACACAGGTGCAGAACGGACATGCTGGTTTGCTGTCTGTTTGGTGTGTTCATATTTAACTCTTTGTGTGAGACACGGCACCGTAAGGCAATGCAGCAGGGGCTTATGTTGTCTGATGTTGGTCTGGTGTGTCAGGGCCTTGACAACAAATTTGTAAGCTGTAATGAGGCATCACAAAATGACAGGGCTTTATTTTCAGGGGTGATGAGAAGTTTGTGGAGCTTGTAAAGGTTTTTCTATGCTTCTTTCAGGAGGCCATCATCCAAATCATGAAGATGAGGAAGAGAATCAGCAACGCCCAGCTGCAGACAGAGCTGGTGGAGATCCTGAAGAACATGTTCCTGCCTCAGAAGAAGATGATCAAGGAGCAGATTGAGTGGCTCATCGAGCACAAGTACATAAAGAGGGACGAGGCAGACATCAACACCTTCATCTACATGGCCTAGACGGCGAGGGAGGGAGCGCTTTCTTGCTCTGTGTTTTTACTCCTGGCCTGCGACCGGCGCTTTAAGACTCAGCGAGAGAAGAAAGGAACTAAAGGATGTGAAGACAAGGGGAGGCATGCTGATACGTAGGGAGTGTGTTGAAGGACAAGAGGAGCCTTTTCAACAAAAGTGTGGATAATTATTTGTGTTTGTGAGACACCAGTGTGTTATGGAGGTGAGATCGGACCGTCTGTGTGTCTCTGCTGCCCTCTAGTGTCGACCAGAGGAGACGGACGCCGTCTGCCAGCAGCTGAGACGAAAACAAATAGTGACATAATTAAATTGAATACTTCCTGCCTTACTTTGTCAACGACGGACTGCAGAGGAGGAGCAGTGAGGAGAGACGGGAGGACAAATGTAACGAGCTGATATCAATCTTTTGCTTTCACTTAATGCCACAGCTGCCATCTTAGCAGCAGCCATTTGCATCCCTCCTTCTCTACATTTGTCTTATTTTTGAACTGGGAATGCAAAAAAAGCTGCAGGTGAAAGCTGCCATTGAGGAGGAGCGGACATGGATGGATTAAATACCGAGGAGTATTTTGCCAAATTGTGTGTGTGTGTGTCTGTGTATGTCTGTGTGGGTGCATGGTGTGTATCTGTTCTTTTT
>NW_024622186.1:0-3209 GCF_008729295.1 Plectropomus leopardus
TTTTTTTTTTTTCATTAAAAATCTTCTGGGATTGACATTTTACACTAACACCTGTAAGAATAACAATCAAAATATACTAGTGCTGAAACTTGCTTGTAAGTCATCAAGAGACGATGAGAAGCAAAAAACCAGATGACACCTTAACATAGCTATATTGGTATAACTAGATTATTACCAAACTATTCAAAACACATCTTCCCGCCAACAATCTTCCTTCAATCTTCTTCACAGACCACTGAATCAAGCCTGCCAACAAATATCTTTGATATTGTTAGCAAGTAAACCCACAGCTGCATATTTTTCCTTCACATTGAAGTTGTCATAATATTGTTTTTTTTTGTTAAGCTTATGTGACATCAGAGAACTGCAACTTGCCCTGAGTGGTTGAACTCAGTCAACATGCCAGTAGTGCCATGAGTATAACAAAAACTGAAACACCCGTTGACCCATATTATATTGTGCACAGTAAGGTGCTGAAAATATTTTCAAACTCATTTAACAGCAGAGTCCAGATAGTCCTAGTTTGGTTTCGTTAAAGTGAAAATGGCAGCAAATCTGTCTCTGAATACCTCTCTTTTATCCTTGTGAATCAATGACCTAAATATGATTATAATGACTATCTTTTCAAAGTTCAATGGCAGAGTATTATTTTCTAATAGGAAAAGAATTTCTAAGCTCCGGACTTGTTACTGTCGATATCATTGATGGACCTAACTTCTTATACGAATATCCATTTTGGTAGATGCACACCTCAGATTAGAGAGAGACAGCCTTGTTCTTCAAAAGACAAAAATGTACATTTCAGTTACTACTGTAACAGACACTTAAATTAAATGCTTTTAAAAACCTGTTAAAGATCAATTCAAACCAAATTTAAGACAGATTTTTTTTTCAGCTAATCATCGTTTTCTTAAACTTTATACTTAAACAAGTATGAAGGAAAGTAATATATATGTGGTCCCATAACATCAGAACTATGGACCCTCACACTGATGAGCTTGGCTCCTTAGGACCAACAAAAATGTAGATCAATACATGAAGATAGATAAAAAAATGTTTGTGGTTTAAGACCTCCCATGTTTAAATTGAGAACTTTAAATGACTTTTAAGACATTATATATATATATAAACAAATTTGAAACATTGTAAGACTTTTTAGCATCCTGCGGACACCCTGACATTTTTATTGGACATAGTGAATATAGTTTATTTTTCAGTCTGCTAATTTCTTACAAATAACAATGGCACTTGTGCAACAACCCAAAGGACCATCACTTATAAAATTATTTGAAAGATATGACTGTAATAACTATCTTGTCAAAGTTAAGAATAATAGCAGGGCAGAGGAATAATTCCTAAACCCCTGCCTGATCAATTATCACCGATGGACCTAGTTTCAGCAATAAATGTCAATTTTTGAGAGGTTTTTTTTTTGCGGAGTCTACAAAAATTGCACATCTGCAACAACCAAAAGTTACATCACTAATTACATTAATAGAAAACTATAACGTTTACATTGTTTAATAAACACACAAAAGCCAAAGTGGACAAGTGTCATTATTTAGTCCTTACTCTGACTGTAAGTTATTTCCATCAGTTATTTTTCAACCAGTTTAAACTTTAAATCTTTTTTAAAGTAAAGTACAAATTAAAGTGTCAATTTACATAAATATTACTTGAATTTGACAACTGCTTGCTATTGTAAGAGCCAGCATTTAACTATGAAGTGTATACTTTTATGTAGGTCACCCATCACCACCCCCAACATGTTTTACCTATCAGCAGTTTTGCTCTCCTGCACAATGTAGACTTAAGTGCTTGAAAAGATTAATTTTATTGATTCGGGAGTTTACTGTATTAGAAACTTGTCTGAATTGTTAATAAGTTGTAGCCGACAGTAAAGTCAGATGAATTCCTGGTTCACCCTCATATGAACTTGTGAGGCCTTTAACTGGACTAACGTTAGCTTACGATGGGATCTGCCGAGCTAAAGCTGTTATTCAACGTTACTTACCAGCGATGTGTTACAATGTCGTGATCGTTTAGTTATCTCTGTCGCGTTTGCGCTTTGCAACTGTTTGCTACAAGGTAACAACTGTTATCGGTGGAGCTTATTATCATTCGTTTACTGGCTATAAAGCGAACAAAGCAAAGGCCAGAAAAATCCTCGGCCTCGAGTTTAGCTTCGCCTAACTGCCTGCGACTTGTACCTTGCTAATATGTGCAAGAGCTTACGTTGATGTGCCAACATTAACGGATAAAAACGAGCTGAATTTTGTCAAACACATACTTAATAGCTAGTAAACATTTTATTCATAAAATTGGCAGGTATTTAGCTCAGCAGTACGGCTCCAGTTGTATGTAAACACTGACCGTCAGCCCCGCAGCGGTGCTTGTTGTTGTCGCCTCTCCTCCGCTAACCTCCGGGGCGGCCAGGCCGATGACGCTCACTGCCCGCACCGTCCCCCGGAGCCAGTCACGGGCCCAGGCAGCCTGCTCCGGCTCGGATCCATTCGCGGACCTGCCGTCGTCGAGGAGCAAAATCAGACGCTTCCCTATCAATTCAAGAGAGTCCCCCATGGTTTGCTCGCAAGCTAGCTGCCTTCAGTGAGCCACCATGAACAACTTCTCCGCTCGGGATAGGAACTCAGGACTGCTACAAGACAATTAGGAAAGAGCTGCTTTGTATTTCACGTTAGTGCAAAGGAGAACCCGTTACAACTGTTGCAGCCGGGGCCACGCAGCGGCGGACCGGGTCACGCCAGGAATTTCACACAGTCGAGATGTTATTGTCCTCGGTGCTAACGCGACTATCCTGCTCCGTCCGCCATTGAGCCCTGCAACAATCAAACGCACTCCTCGTAGACAGGCAGCACTGCGGAGACAGAGAGCAAGAGTGTGGAAACAGCGACCTCCAGTGACAGGCCTGTGAACCGCCTCAGTGGTTACAGGGTGCACTGTCGGAGGATGCTTACTGGATTTTCCGCAGTGTAACAGTTTGTCTCGTTTGCTCGAACACATCTGTCCATGCAGAGGTTTCATTTTCAAAACAGTTCAAACACAGACCTAAACTGAAGGTCTCAAGCTAAAATGATAGTTTTACTTGCGAAATGCTCTCATACTCACAAAACATTAAAAACATGCAAGACATACAAGATAAACGATAAGATAAGATAAGATAAGATAAGATAAGATAAGATAAGATAAGA
>NW_024622187.1:0-1719 GCF_008729295.1 Plectropomus leopardus
TTTTGCACTATTGTTTGTAATACAGAGTTGGTAAAAAACAGCTGGAACAGCTGCAGGACTGTGTACTTTGCTGTCAGTATCAGCTGAGGTCCTGGCGTTTTGGTGGGTCTGAAGGTGGGCTGCGGGGGCATTATGTCCTGAACACCGATGTCGTTCCATTTCTCCTCCGTTGAGCTGGATGCGTCGGCTTGACTGCTGCTGCTGCTGCTGCTGCTGTGTCTGCCTCTTGCTCGTCGTCTTTTTCGTCCTCTGCCTCTTGTTCTTCTCCTGCTCCCGGTACCTCTGCGTGGAGTGGAGGGATGGGAACCGTCCTCTGATGTGGTACTCTGCGGTTCCACTACACGTGTTGAACGGCTTGGAGTGGCAGAAGGAACTGGCTCCCAATCTACATCAGATGATAGCCTATAATGTGAAAATATCATTACATTGATTTACAAAAAAACCTTTCCAAATTTTGTGTATTTTACTTTTTACACCCCCACCCCCACACCTACAACAACTCCTTCTATAAAAACAAGAAAAGAAAAAAGCAAACCTTTATTCTGACTGAGGTGTATTTTTGTCCAAATACACAGTAATATATACCTTATAAAAGCAGTATGACGTCGAAACGCGGAAAAAACAAATAGGAATCAGTAAACAAAATATCCCCCCCCCTCCGCTACAGGCTCATTCGGTAAAAAAAAAAACGACGCAGCGATACACAATTCAAACTAAAGCTTATTTATGTCGAAATATACAGTAAAACGCGCACATGCATATAAAATAATAAAATACTCACTTGTCGAAGGTTTTATCTTCTTCATCAATAAATCGCTCCTCCGCCACCGAGTCATGTGATTCCTCGCTGTCCTCAGAATATTCCACACCGGTCTCATCGCTTTCACGCCGGCGAGTAACTTGCTCCAATGCCTCATCCACGGCATTTTTGGTTTTGGCCGTACTTTTAGCCATATTCGTTTATCGTCTCAAAAAGACGCTCAAAACAGACATGCCCTGACGATGACAGACGGATCGCATGGGAGCACACCAGCTGATTTCCCCTTTACGCACTGACACTAACCCTATGAACCAGCACCTCCCCGTGTTCAGAATTTCATTGGCTAAATGAAACGTCAATCATTAGCACACTCGATTGCAACTGGTGGACTTTCTACACCCCCAAAGTGAGGCAGGCCCCTTCTTTCATTGCAGCCACTCATTGACTGGATATTTATCTGTGTTATAATGTGCCTGGACTAAATAGTTTACTGGATTTGCTCTTCTGGACCTCTGGGAGTGTGTCACAACTGCTTTTGTTGGAATATTATTGATGTGTGGATAATCCTAAACCATCAAAGGGGAGTAACAACACTTTTTCTTGCAAGTTGCAATTGTTTGTTTTTCTGATGTAAGTGGTGATAAAACGTGTTGATTGTATCTTTAAACGGTCAAAATGAATAAAATCACAAGACTCTAAGGTTTCTGGTGATATACGTTATGCCATATAGGGCACTGAATGACTGCTCTATTAATAGCATAATGTAATCCTGATGTGTAAAGACCTGTGGGCGGGTCACTGGAGCTGGAGCAGCTTTTTTGTAATAAATAAAGAACAGTCCCTCAGGTAAACAGCCCCGCTGTGATAAATAGAGAACAGTCCCTCAGGTAAACAGCCCCGCTGTGATAAATAGAGAACAGTCCCTCAGGTAAACAGCCCCGCTGTGATAAATAGAGAAC
>NW_024622188.1:0-1097 GCF_008729295.1 Plectropomus leopardus
CAGTCATCCCGATCAAGAAAAACAAGGCGTAGGTTGATAAAAGCAGTTCACTGCAGTTAACAGAATCAAAGCATCGGCTTCAGAAAATCATCTCTCTGTGTATCTAACATACATAATGTTCCGATCAAACTCAAAGCAATTACTTCCATGCAGACATGTGATGTTACATAAAAAATAAAAAAAAAATCTCAAAAAGCTTGATCTTTCCTTTTAGATGAACGTCTCGGCTCATTCTCATACAAGCCAGCAAATTAAGTATAAATACAGACCATGTCCCGGGGTGTAATAGAATGAATTCAGTCAATAGAATATCTGCAAATGTTAAAGTGGCTTGAATCAAAAAAGCTTATTGAAATTTCAATGCGGCTATATGGGTGTCTCTAATGAGGTAAGAAAAGAACAGCATTTCTCTGACTGTGCAGCAGTCTAACCAATTATCAGACTTCCCTGCTGCTGAACCATGGGAGAAAGTCCATAGGTGATGGTGGGGAGGACGAGGGGAAGCCACGTTGTTTAAGTGAGAGAGAACAGATAATGGACTTGGAGCTTCTCTCCCTGCTCCCTCTCCCTCGCTTCCTCCCCGCCACTCTCAACAAAGACAGGGCTGGCGTTTCCAGCCGACAGCCATCAGAGAGCCGGGTGTGTGATTTGACTGTATATGTCAAAGCCAGTTTGATTGTCTTTGGAAATGTTTTATTCATCAGATGGGGTTTGGATGCTGCTTACCTCCGTTTCTGATTATCTGGCAAAACAAGTCTGTCAGACAACATAATACAGAATGTGTAGCAGCCGTTACACGTGCGTAAATGCTCATTTCACCTCTGGTCCTATCATTTCAGCGTTAAAAAAAGAGGAAGATGATAGTTAAAATCGCAGCTAACATCTTTGCGCAAACATGCTCAATCATCGTAGGCATTTTTGGAGGCTGCATTTTAAAATCAGCTGATTCCACCTGAATCACATCTACTTTCATCCTTTTTTCTTTTAACACAGGGAAAAAAAATAGAAAAAATGTTGGCATGTATGTGTCTGCAAATCACAGATACATTACATTATGTAGCAGTTATTTTGAAACTTTCTGTTTCAACAAAGCTGTG
>NW_024622189.1:0-1428 GCF_008729295.1 Plectropomus leopardus
TGCAGTTGAAATTTTGAGCTTTTTCTAATGGGTGCTTTCAACAGTGTTTCAGGTTTTTGGGAGGAAAAATCTCCTTTATTTTTGGACTCTGCACCTGGACAAGAAGGACGAGCATGTGCTTGTTTTCTTTGTTTTGCACACTGATTGTTGGATTTCTGACATGAGATACACTAAGGCCAATTTCTGTACTGAAATGAGGAAAAATGGCAATTGATTCAAAAACACATTTGAGTTTTGGCTGGAAGCAAGTTTTTTTTTCTTAAAGTATTTTTTTGACTCAATGAGACAAGAAAAACTGATAAAAATTGTATTTTTTACACGTTTACAATCCACATGTCACACACACGGTGTTCATACATCCCTCCGCTTCTCCTCATTAAAAGTCACATTTCATATTCTTCAATCCAACAGGACACGTTTTATAAATAGAAAATATTTATTTGTGGTGCATAAATACAGTGGTGTTTACATGATTGATTGATAAAGTTGACAAGAGGTAGAAAGAAAGTACCACTCTATGATATAATAGTCCATCTTCAGTTCTGTGTGATAAGCAGGAAGTATTCACGGTGTAAAAAACATCACACTTTACAAATACTCTATTACAAATAAAAACAATATTCTCAAGATTCGAGATTCAAAACTTTGAAACCAATTAATGGCAACATTGATTTGTGGTTCCATGTTTGTATCTGTGTTTTGTGTTCATAAATATACACTTGAAGTGGGATCATGGAAAAGTTGAGAAGGTGAAACAAAATATTCAAAAGAAAAGATGAAATACAGAAGATTTGTCAGCAAACTGTTCAAGTATGAAAAGTAAAGCACTCAACAAGGATCACTTGTGGAATATTATGTTTTATATTTTCTATTAAATTATAGTTTTAATGCATTGATGTATAAGCAGCACTTTAAGGGTGTAAGTATGAGCTCAATTTGTAACAATAAAACATATTCTATAATCTCAGCAGGTTATGAAGGAACATGAAAATGTGAAAAGTAACTATCAACTAGAAGTATAAAGAAACAACGTTCAACTACTCAGGTAAAGTATAAGTGCCTTTTACACTGTATTTGAAAAAAGATCTTTCCACCACTGGAAATCAATTACTTGATAAACACCTGACCACATCCACAACCGCATGAATAATGTAAAACATGTCATATTGGTGACTGTGATATTGGAAACCACTCTGTTCATTTCCTTTGAAATCTGGATCGACAACTTTTCTTGTGATGCATTCAGACACCTTTCACAAGTATTTAAACCTCTGACCCTGAGTAAATTGGTTTGACTTATTTTAAAAGTTTTGGAAAACAGACAACAAGCAAGAAATGTCCCACAAACTTAAAAAAAAAAGAAAATAAAAAGAAATCGGTACAGAAAATTATTTTTTTAAAACTACGGAAAAGTGGCAAGAAAAAAAA
>NW_024622190.1:0-1941 GCF_008729295.1 Plectropomus leopardus
AAACAAGATTTTAATTGTATTTAGTGCTCTCCACATTCTCAAAGACAGTGAATATTAAAAACAAACAGACAACCCCCCCAATAAAAATAATAATAATAATAACATTTGTCAATAATTAAAACAAAGAATAAAATAAAGAAATCTTTAACTAATAAAAAGGGGATTTCATATTCTTCTGACTGCTTTATTGATGGAAAAAGTATCCATTTGCATTAATATAGAAAATTGAGGATGCAATGCATTGTGATACTTTGTCGAATGGAATTGAATCAATGGCATGATAATCACAGTTGAATCATATTTTGTGACCAGTGAAGATGCAAAACCCTACCTCCCAGACAGCGAGTGTTCTAGAGATGTTCTAGTGATGGGAACTCAGTGCCACAGGCTGGAGGGCTGTCATGCACAATTGGTGCGGATACTCTACCCTTCAGTGCGAGGAACTTGAAGCTGTTGACTCTTTGCACAGCCTCTGTGTAAATGGAGACGGGGCTGTGTGTTGTCCTTACCGTATCTCCCTGGTCTTTTTGGTGTTAAAGAACAGGTTGTTGTTGGTGCACCATGCTGTCAGGTTCTAATCCTCTGCCCTGCACACACCATCATCATTCTCATTGTCTTTCTCGTTATTGTTCAGGTCGCTTTGGGAACCAGGCAGATCACTTCCTTGGATCGTTGGCCTTTGCAAAGATGTTGAACCGAACCCTGGCAGTCCCTCCGTGGATAGTGTACCGCCACCACACACCCCCTTACACCAATGTGAGTACTGTCAGTGAACCAATAGACATTGACACTGACAGCCTGTCACTGACTGCAATCACACACATCTGATTATTTATAATGTAGATACTTGCAGTATTTTATTCATTCAAAAGAGAACTTTCAGTGTTACAGCAACCAAGTCTTGTAAATCACAAAAAGAGGTAAGAAATAAAGACAGTTAAAAAATAAAAATACAATATCTGAAAAAATAAACTACAAATTACAGTTTAAAAAAGAAACTGTGAATAGACAATAACTCTAATATGCACTGAATAAACACAGTACAGTAATAGTGTCCATTTGGAAGCCTGAGCAAGTTGGCTTTATTTCTTTTAAACACATGGAAGGACAGTAGGAAAAGCAAGACATTAATTAAAAGTTGCAAGAGTATTACCTTAATTTAGCAAAAAACAAAAAAGAAGAGTGACAGATCAAAACCACAAAATGACCTTAACTGTCTGCCAATAATCTTGATCTGTGTAACAGGGTGAAATGTCTTGGCACAAATGACAGATGGTGATGATATTCAGTTTTAAGAAGTGATTTAAAAGATGTCACTGATTTTGCAGCCGTCTTTCCTAAAGTAGTCATTTCAAAGTCGAGGGGTCCTAATGGCAAAAGCACGGTCTCCTTTAGATTTGAGCCTCAACTTTGGAATGACCAGGAGTCCGACCCACCTTAGGATCTAAGGCTGCATGTTGGCTCACAGGGGGTCAGCATTTCAGAAAAGTGAGCAGAAAGACCAAAACCAACAACCTACTCACAGATATTCTGTGTGTATACCCAAAGCCCGATATATCTCATCAATGTGTGCCGTCATCATCCAAAAAGCATTAAAAACAAAATTGATGGGTCACATTTTTACACTGGGTCATTTGATCCTTCAGTACCATGAACACACACACACACACACACACACACACACACACACACACACTAGTTTATTTTGAGTCAGTCCCACATACACTATCCTGCTGCTGGAAATAGAAACTAGAACACCAATTCTGTAGCTCAAAATAGTCCCTAAGAAATGCTCTGAGCCTGTTTTTTAAATATGAAAATGACCCATAATTGAAGAGTTACATCTTCTGTAGAAACTAATGTGCTAAGAGCAGTGCTAAGACAGTCTAACTGTCTATCTAACTAATAGTTGGCTTTGGTATTTCATGGGATATTTTGAAA
>NW_024622191.1:0-4620 GCF_008729295.1 Plectropomus leopardus
AATAATAACAATAATAACAATAATAACAAAAATAAAAAATAATGCAAATGAATGAGCGTTGGGTATCAGGCTGAAAGTGACAAGTGACAAGACTTTTTTGTCTTGGTGACAGTGAATTATTCTCTGAGTAAAAGAGACAAATTAGAGAAAAAAACAGCAGTTCTGAGAATCCAAAATCTGAGAAATTTAATTTCCAACAAGAGATATAAGACGAGTCTCCCCTCCTGCTCCTGAGTTATGGTGTCGAGTAATGGACACAAAACATGATGTCATAGTGGAGTTGACCTTTGACCTTTTGGATACAAAACACAATTACTTAATTACTTTATCCTGCTGGACATTTGTATGAAATTTTGTCATAATTACCATGTAAATTCTTTAGTTATGGACAAAAACATGTTTTGTGAGGTCATGGTGACCTTTGACCACCAAATTTTAATCAGTTCATCATCGAGTCCAAGTGGACGTTTGTGCCAAACTGGAGGAAATTCCCTCAAGGCATTCTTGAGGTATTGCTGGTAATAAGAATGAGACAAAAGAGTTTTAACGGATTATCACCAAAATCTAATCAGTTCATCGTCGAGTCTAAGTGGACATTTGTGCCAAATTTGAAAGGTGTTTCGAGCTCTCTGAGGCTCTGCAGGCCTCATATGGTCCCTCTGAAAGGTTTATGGACTCTTGTGAAGGTCTTTTGTTCTTGTGGACCTAGACCAGTTCTTGGAAAGCTCATATGGAAGTCTTGCAGATTTCTTGCACAGCTCTTGTTAACTTTCAGGGCTCTCATAGAGACGTCCCCCTTGTGGAGATCTGGCGGGGTGCTTGAAGGTCTGAAAGACCTCTTGTGGAGCTCTTTTATGATGTGTGGTGGTTCAACTCAACCCTTGTCCATGTTCCTCTGGTCAAACAGAAGGCTGACAGATTTTGTGCACCGTAACAAAGATGTGGTAGAACCTCCAGACATCCAGAAGTGTTTCTGTAGGACCTGTCAGGACCTGGTTCTTGTTGATCTTGTGGAGGTCTCACCATGGTCTTGTAGATCTGTCAGAGAGTTTGATGGAGAGGAGAAACTCCGTCTGGAGGAGCTGGACGTTCAGGCAGAGGAGCACACCCAGCAGAGTTCAGATGTGTTTTTAGCAGCTGTTTGGGGGGTCGGGCTCCTCTGGGATCTCCTTCAGGTTTGGTGGAGGGGAGTCGCTCTCCGGTAGTCTGGATACACGCTGCCGCAAGTCGCTGGACTGGACGTCCTTCTCTCCAGGAATCATGGTTTTCCCCAGCGACTGCAAGCACAAAACACAAGTCAAACTGATCATAGCTCCGTGCACGTTTAGCCAAAAGGATGCTGCGAATTCCTCCTGGAGCTCCTGGATCAGTTTGAGCATGTACATGTCTCAAGGCAGTGATACTCAACTTAAGGCCCACGGGCCAAATCTGGCCCCGATAGGGTCCCAGGTGGCCCTACAACCATTTTCTAATTTACAGTAGAAATAAAGTAATTTACACTTGTTAAGACACTAATGTCCTGACATTAGACACTAGAAATGTCCTAAACATTCTAGAAACATCTTTAAAATCTGAGAAATGTCCTAAAACTTGAGAAAGATCCCAAAATCCTAGAAATATCCTGAAATCCTATTGTTTTGTTTAACAATGATTGTTTTTTGTTTGTTTGTTGTTGTTTTTGTTTTTTAAAACATGCCTTCCTGCCCCACAGGTCCTCTCCTGGACTTTATTAGTTTATTTGAAAAACATTTTGTCATCCTTCAAAGAAATCAGTTTTGGGGCATTTATTTCCTTCAAACGTTTTTTGAAATCTTAATATTTTTTTGAATTTGTGTCATTGAAAAATATTTGGCAACATGTTTTCTTTAAAGATTTTAGGCATTTTTTGAACCTTGAAAAATATCTGGCAATTTCTTTTTCTTCAAGAATTTTTGGCAATTTTTAAAGAAAACACGTCCTAATATTTTGGGCCATTAAAAAAAAGGTAGGTTCTTCTTTCTTTGATATTTTTTGGTTACTTTAATTTCTTGAAACATTTTTGGCTTTTTTAGAGGAAACATGTCTTCCAAACCTGCGAGCCGGCGATTTGACGGTCAGCTTTGTTACCTGGTTCTCAGCCAGCGCCTCCTTGGCCATGTAGTGCTCCCTCTTCATCTTGATCTCCACCTCCTCAGGGATGTCGGGCACCATCAGGTCGATCAGGCGGCCGATGGAGAAGACCACGTGCTGCGGAGAAGAGAGGAGGAGCTCCATCACGCCGCAACTAAAACCTCATCACATGACCGTGACGTGTGACAAACACCCACCTCAAACACAATGACGAACGTCAGCCGGATGGCAAGGAGGTGGAAGTACTCTGGGAGGTATTCGCCGTCTTCATCCCGAAAACCCCGATACCTGCACACCACAGCAACATCATCAGCAACGACAACAACAACTAGAGCAACAGCAGCAACAAGAACAACAACTTTAACATCAATATAACAACAAAAAATTATTAACAAGAGCAACAACAACAACAAGAGTGACAACAACAACAGAGCTGGCTGTAGTTGCAGTGATGTTGCCTACCTGCAGGGTGTGTGTTGCTGGCTGTAGTTGCAGTGATGTTGCCTACCTGCAGGGTGTGTGTTGCTGGCTGTAGTTGCGTGGTGATGTTGCCAGAGTGAAGTTGATGAAGCCGCTCAGCGTGCTGTCTCTGGTGTAGCGATAGTACAGTCGAGGTACGAAGGACGAAGTGAACGCGATGAGAAATGCCTAAAAACAAAGTTGGTCAATTTTATTGGCTGCTGGTGAAGAAAAAGTCACAGTAATATAAACATCTAACCCAACATACGACCTGCAGCCCAAATCTGGCCCCTGATAGGGCCCCTGGTGGCCCCCCAAATATTTTCTAACATACAATAAAAATAAAGTGATTGACTCTGTGAATAGTTTTTGTCCTTTTAGTCTCCATAAGGTTTCAGAGACATAAAACAGCATCAAAATAGAGCCAGAGGAGGATCCCCCACAGAGGACACAGAGGACACAGCTGAGACACTGATGTCCTAAAATACTAGAAATATCCTAACATCTTACAAACATCCTAAAATCCTGGAAATTTTCTAAAATCCTGGAAACGTCTTAAATCCCAGAAACGAGATAAAATCCCAGAAATTTTGTAAAATCCTAACGTCTTAATATTCGAGAAACATCATAAATTTAAGGAAAAATTCCTAGACATGTCTCACATTGCCGAGGACGGCCATGTGTGTGATGAACTGCATGATGGGAAACCAGATGCCGATGTCCTGAGCGCGCTCGCCGACCGGACGCCGATACTCCGTCACGAACTTCTGAGCGTCCAAACGAATCTCCACCCAGTTATTGATGAGAGCGAAGAGCGGCGCCAGGGGGCACGCCGCCACGAAGATGGTGATGAAACCGAACTGGATCACTGAGGAGGACAAGGAGGAGTTAATGTACGCTCCGCCCACCCAGCTGCTCCAGGTGAGCGAACCAATCAGAGCAGGACTCACCAATCAGAGCAGGACTCACCCATCTCCAGGTATTCACTGAAGAGTCCCTCACAGACCAGCAGCTGGTAGTCTTCCTCCCAGGGACACGCTTCCTCCTCCTCCTCTTTCACTTCCCTCTGAGCCTCCTCCTCTCCCTCCTTCTTCACCTCCTTCTGCCGACGACCCGCCTTCCTCTTCTGCCACCACGACTTCAACTTCCTGCAAAATAACGAGCTGTCAGTTTAGTCTGAAAAGAGTCAAGGTCATCATGAGGTCAAAATGAGGTCATCATGAAAACTGTCACCCAATTTTTTTTACTTGTTCTCAACTTATTTTTATATTTTGTTTCAGAATTAATTATCTCATAGACAGAAGTTATTTTCTTGTTTTAAGTAATTTTAATCTCATTTACAAAAGTTTTTTTGTTGTTAGAGATGATTGAGAGGACGAAACTGTAGATTTAATTTTTGAGATATACCACTAATTCTCCCCCGCCCTATGCACCATTACTCCTTGTCATATTTGAGTTTTTCTCTTTAAACTTTCTTCTTCATATATATACCTCCTGTTTGACGTCAACCATTATTAAAACATGAAAGTAAAGTGGCAAAACTAAATGATTAACTGCAGTGTTTATCTTGTCTTCAGAAATGATCTCGCTCACAGAAGTTATTATTTTATTCTTAGAAATAATGATCTTGTTCACAGAAGCAACTAATTTGTTTTCAGAAATGATCTGCTTCAGAAAACGTTTTATCTTGTTTTCAGAAATGATAAACTCGGACACAGACGGTATTTTCTTGTTTCAGAAACGATTTTGTTCACATCTTTTTTTGTAGAGATTCTTGTCTTTTTAGTTTACAGAAGGTGTGACCTCTTTTGTAGAAATGATTATGTCGTTGACAGAAGTCGTTATCTTGTTGTCTGTGTGTGTGCATGTGTGTGTGTGTGTATGTGTGTGTGTGCGTTTACGGGCAGATGAACTCCTGGACGTTGTTGATCAGCTGTTTTCCCACCATGATGACCAGCAGCTCCTGAGCCAGTTCGATCAGACATCCACCTGCTCCGCACTGTCTCTCACACACACACACACACACACACACACACACACACACACACACAC
>NW_024622192.1:0-3416 GCF_008729295.1 Plectropomus leopardus
ATGTATTCTGTCTTTTATATCACACGTGTCATCGCTTTTATTGATAATTGCACCCGATGAAGCAGACAGGAAACACACAGTTTGCTCTTCCAACTTTAAATGAGCTCTTTGATTTGCATCAGTGCTTTACCATTTGAATACTTAAACATTCCCAGCGTTTGATGGCTGCCAGCTGAATGACACTTCTGTACATCCTAATTTCCACTTGTTTCATGATTTCAAGACCATTTTGGCAACTTCCATTGACACACTCAAAAATAACATTTATTTACATAAAAGTGTCTCAAATTATTAGAGAAATGACATCTAGTGGCATGTTTATTTGCTTATCACAGTGTTGTTCATGTCATTTAACAAATTATACATCATACAGGCAAAAATAACACATTAAAAAGCTCCTCTTCCTGACATGCTGACAGCTGGATGTGGCAGCAGAGAAATTATCTCTGATCCTCTTTCTCCTCTTTTTCCTTCCAGTTTTCGCTCGTTGCCTCAGGTTTCTCCTCGCTGGCTCGATAATTAGCCGCACATCTCCTTTGAATTACACTTTAAAAAGAGTCAGTGCTGTGGGTCCAGGTCGGGCTTCTCTGTGCTAATTACCACTTAGCTCCAAGTGCCACTCTGTGTTGTGTTTGTCCGGATTGGGGGGGTAAAGAGTGTGTGTCTGTGTGTGAGACAGAGAGCATGTGTGAAACTTGAGTGTGTGTGTGCTGGTTCTCTAGGGTCAAAGTTTTAGTTTCATGTCCATTTCCTTTGTTCTTAAAAAGCATCATTGACAAAGGCCCAATATCACACAAACTAACACACATGACTTCTCATTGGGCAGATGGAGGAAAGACTATGTGTGTCTGTCAGTGTGTGTGTGTTTGTGTGTGTGTGTGTGTGTTTCAGAGGGAGAGAGTAGTTGGGAAGACGATCAAACAACTACAACGAGACACAAAACAATAACAAAAAGACACAAAGTAACAGCAGAGAGACACAAAACAAGTACAAAAATATGCAAAACAGCTACAAAAAAATATGAAACAGCCCCCCAAAAAACACAAACAACTAAGAAATGCTAAGCAACTACAGAGAGATGCAAAACAACTGGAAAGACATACAAAACAACCATACAGTAACTGAAAACAACTACACACCTCTGAAAAATGACGACAAATGAGAACAAAATAACCATAGAGATTAAAAAAAAAGGTAACAAAGACATGGACCAAACAAAGAAGACATATAGAGACTACAATACGCAAATCAGGTAGAAAGAGGTATAAAGCAACCACAAAGAAACACAAAAAGACATAAAACACAATGCAAAACAACACTCAACAACTACAGGAAGACACAAAGCAACTACAAATAGATGCAAAATAACTGCAAAGACACACAAAACAATCATAAAAACAACCCAAAACTACTACAAAGAGACACTACACAACCACAAAAACACCTAAAAACACCAAAAGACAAAAACAACATTGAGATGCTACACTGATGCAAAGTGACTACAAAGAAATGCTAAACAACCACAAAATGACTGAAAAGAACAACAACCACAAAGAGACACAAACCACAGAGATGCAAAATGACGACAAAGATACACAAAGCAATATAAAATATCCACAGAGGTGTGTAACTATATAAAGACACAAAAAGATTACATCATAAAATTGTTATAATTCGGGCAAAACAGCCAAAAAGATAGCAAAACACCACATAGAGATGTAAAATAAAGCTACAAAGGGATTCAAAACAAATACAAAGACACACGAAAACACACAAGTCAATACAAATGAGCACGAAGGGATGTACAACGACCACAAAAACACACAAAATGAAAAGACCCAAATTGACAGATAGACAAAGTGATCACAAAGACATACAAAAATACAATAAAAAGGCCACGAAGAAGAGCAGAAAACACATGATGTAAAACTACTCGACGCAAACGGTGAATAGGAGACAATTCTGCCACTTTGAGGTTTACGCCTCTTTCAGCCAGGGGTTCTCACTCCTGTGTCAGAGGGGTGGGGGGGCTTTTAGATATCCACAAGAGTCTGTTGTGTCATTGTCTGTCCATGATGTGTATGTGTGTGTCTCAGTGTGTGTGTGTGTGTTTGTGATTGTGCGTTGGTGTGAAGTTGTAGTGTCGGCTCACTGTGCAAGTTTTCTTTGAGGGTTTTTCTTACTTCTGTTCTCCAGATGTCACACTTGACTGTGTAAGTGTGTAAGCGCGCACACACACGCACACACACACACACACACACACACACACACACACGCACACACACACACTTACTCACACTCACTGAGGCACACGTCACACTGTCTTTACAGTAAGTCATTAGTGAGTTAGCATCACACACGGTTATCATGCGAGAATCCTCCCATCTGCTCACACTCCTGCCCAGCCTCATTACCGGGGGCTCCTGTTGATAACAGACTCCTGCTTCTGTTTTTTTTAAAGACTCCATAAATTATTCAGCAATTAAGAGGTTTGTGCTGTTGGGTTTATTCTGGAAATCTGCCCGGCTACCACCTCTTCCTGTTCCTCCTCCTCCTGTACCGACTGCTGACAGCTCTGCAGGAGGAGACATGACAAATGTAGCAGGAGTCGAGCAGGAGTGAACTTTTCTTCTTCTCTCTCTTGATCTCAGAGATTGTAATGAGCAGAGAGTTATTGACCATTTGCAGAATTTTGTTTACCGCAACTGGGAAATATATTGACACAAGATTAATATTGTGGTGTAGAAACAGATATTTCCCGGGACTTTTTGCTCATATAATATTACTTCTGCCGAGGAGGTTGTGTTTTATTACTCAGCAGAATATCTCAGAAACTTGTCAACAGATTCTAATGAAACGTGGTCGAAAGTTTGTGCCACGTGCCGAATACAAAGTGTTCTGATGCAGATTAACTCTTTGAATTGTGGATCGACATCACTTTTATTGTACTACATTAAGATGCCTTTTAGAAGGAATTAAACCTTTAAACTCTGAACAAATTGGTGTGATTTATTTCACGAACATGGGAAAAGAGGCAAGAAATGTCCTGCAAAGTACAAGAGATTGGTAGATATTGAGAAATATTTTTAAAAAGCTGTGGAAAAAATGTCTCAGAGTCTCATGTCTCATCATCAGAGGCCCCGTGATGCAATAATATCATGATAATTTGTTCACAATACAATTGTATTGCAATTTAAAGTGCTTTGCAATATGCTGAGTATCGTGATAACATATGTTGTGCTATATTGCGATTAATTATCTTTTTTTTAACTGCAAATTAAGGAAAAACTTGTAGGCTAACAAAAGTTAAATTTCCAATATAAATAATTTATTATTTATTTATTTTTTTAAACTTACTGTATTAATTGTATCGCTGTGAACTCACTGAGTGCTTCATTTGGTTTTGTCCAACATTT
>NW_024622193.1:0-1195 GCF_008729295.1 Plectropomus leopardus
ACTCACACACAGAGAGGAAGAGAGAGGAAGCTGCGTATACAAACACTGACCTGGCTTTTGGGGTCATTTCACCTCTGAGGATTTAGGAGCTTAACACAGAGTGTTTGAAGTCTATCAGGGAGGATAGAGGCATCCACTGATAAACCTGGACCAGACAGAGACGTCTGTCAATAAATATATCAGTGAAACAAGCAGCACACGTCCTGTTTTTTTACATTCACTCAGTACACTTCTACAACTAATTATTATTTTGTAGTTTATTTTATACTGTAAACAGCTAAACAATGGTCTTCAAATCAGGATAAAAAGCTTTAAAATGTACAAACTGGGGGATAAGCGATAAAAACAAGGAAAAGTCGTACTATCTGCATGCATCCTCAATGTTTGTTTTAAAAAATTCCACAATTTCGCAAATGAACAGAAAGCAGCCTCGTTTTAAGAGTTTCATTCCTTCTATCACAACAAATCCAGTATCCTTGGAAAATATTTTCTAAATTTTGGTGTTGATGAAAAAAGCAAATCCTTGAATTTAACAACCATAAAAAGCCTTTTCAGTACATACATTTACAAGCCATTAAAAGAGGGTTTATTTTTGAATTTAGACCGGGAAAACAACATAACACAACATAAAAAAACTATTTGGATTTAACAATAGTGGGCTCTTAATAATATTTGCATATGATTCTGTACACTCAACCACTGTCATGCAATACAATAGCAACTCAGAAATGTGAAAAATGCAGAGGCTTTTTTTTTTTTACAGTAACAATAAGGTATAAAAAAAAAATTAAATTAGAGTTGAAACTGTGCCATGGTTACCTTAAGACATAAAGAAAACAACAATGATAATATATGTCTTAATAATACACAATCATCTTATCTATCAGAATCTCTATATAATGCTGAACTCTATCCCAGAGAATATGCACTGTTAATCTGTCTTTGTAGCATAATTAATGATAGGCTATTTTAAAAGTTTTAACTAAAGCAGTGACTTTATTGTTAGAAAAATATAGCGGATTAAATTGCTTTTATAAAAGTCTATAACTCAAGTCAGTCGTTTTCTTATAAAAGAAAAAACTTTACAAGCAAATTCAGGTTCTGAGTTTCACTAAACAAATGTAGTCACCATTAATATTTTCGACGTAAACAATTCTCATATATACATAGATATAAATTAATTGAATTATTAATG
>NW_024622194.1:0-1788 GCF_008729295.1 Plectropomus leopardus
TTCCCTCTCAGCTCATCCTCTGGATCTGGAGGGTTGTTTTACTCCAACGGAGTGGAAAAACTCTGCATTTCACCCCTCCAAATAACAGATGTTTAGCTCCACATGTGAGTCTAATTAGATTGGAAAAGTGAAGTTGTACATGTTTGGTCAAGTGTTAGTTAATAGGCTTGTGTAAGGAGGCTTGTAAGCAAAGAGGAATGAAGGCAATGGCAGAATAATATGCAAAATGGATGTCGGGCTTTGCATGATGGTTTCTCCACTGGTGTTTCATAATCTGTTTTTCGGGACCCTTAAATTAGTCACAGAATTAATTCCTTGTGGCAGAACACAATCTGTGTGTTCAGAATCAGCAGGGGATGATGAAGAAATTAGATAATCATCTTTAAATCATACTTTTCATGTCGTGTCACTATATTGTTTCCCAGAAGCGTCTCAGGGCTAAGATGATCTCTATAGACCTTTCTGTTCTGCTGTCACATTTCATACTTGTACTGCAACTTGATGAGTAAATGCAGCTCACTCCAGTGTCTTGTGTAGTTTTAATATGAACAAAATGGGGAAAAGAGGCTTTAGGGAAAACGATATGCATGCTCGTTTACCGTTCTTAAAACTATGCTGATTTTGGTGAATTCTCAGCATGTTTCTACCAAACTATAACCCCTTGAAACATGGATCGGAATCAGTTTTCTTGTGCTTTTCCCAAGCATTTAAAGCTTTGACACACTGAGCAAATGTATGTAATTTTTTTCAAACACATGGGAAAAGGTAATAAGCAATTTTGGATGAAATGTCTTAAAAATTGCAAAAAAAAAAAAAAAGTATTGATAGTAATTTTTGTGTAACTTTTTACAAATTTCTTGCAAGTTTTTGGGTCATTTTTTTAAGTTGCTCATTGCCTGCTTTCCATGTTTTTTGGCCATTTCCTGGTAAGTTACTCGTCCCCCTCCAATGTTTTAGAAATAACTCAAGCTGATATTCAGGTTTCAAAGGGTAAGTGGCAACACACTGTTGTGTGAACATAGGAGTGGTGCCGCGTCATCCCACTACATACATATGTTGACATCCTGGCAGCATCCTGGAACGTCATCAGTTGGCACGGCAAGAACTTAAAACGTCATAGGTTGATGTGGAAGGTCACTGACTGGTCACCACCATGTGACGATTTGGGAGTGAGAACATGTGGGGTTGGCTTTTCAATAGCACAGTGTTGCAATATTACAGTTATTGCCCTCATACTGATGTTGATGAGTTTAATAAAATTGATAATGAAACAAAGTGTTTTTATACAGATTCACTAAATTAGTTTCCTTTTTTTTTACTGGTGACCCAGATACATATTGAGCGAGACATTTTACCGTTGTAGACAGAAGCTGTGAAAGCTCTCTAGTAGATCAACTATGTAATGGTGACACTGTTTCTAACTGATCTCAATCCTAGTTTGGTATTTCTGTAATGCAATTCTTCTTACTTATCAGTCGGTTTATACACAGATAGAGATATCTCTGCAATAAGCCAACATCCCTTGTTATAATAGATTCATTGGCTTCTCTCTAGTTCAACTCAATCACCAGAGTAAGTGCTGGCATTGTTTCTTTAAACCACTGATATGCTGCATCTGTATAAGATTGTATTAGATTATGTAGTTATTTTTTTAACAGTTACATATGTGTCATATTGTTAACATGTGGTTGTAGGTTTAGGCCCAAAACCCACTTGGTTATGGTTTGAAAAAAATGTGTTGGCTTAAAATTGTAACTTTTAGTTGCACCATCTATCTTTTGGTACAAA
>NW_024622195.1:0-2016 GCF_008729295.1 Plectropomus leopardus
TTTGAGACATGCCATTTTTGGACATTTTTGCCATACTATAGCCTTGCGTGTTCGGTCATTTTTTCGACATGCCAAATTATGTTGATTTTGATCGTTTTTGCAACTTTCTATGCTATGGTGTGTCTCGGCACGCTCTTTAATGTGATTTCCAACTATTTTAAGCTGTTTTTGGGACATGCCATTTTTGGACGTTTTTGCCATACTATAGCCTTGCTTCTTGGGTAATTTTTTTGACATGCCAAATTATGTTGTTTTTAATCGTTTTTGCAACTTTCTATGCTATGGCGTGTCTCGGCACGCTCTTTAATGTGGTTTTAAACTATTTTAAGCTGTTTTTGGGACATGCCATTTTTGCAACTTTCTATGCTATGGTGTGTCTCAGCACGCTCTTTAATGTGATTTCCAACTATTTTAAGGTGTTTTTGGGACGTGTCATTTTTGGACGTTTTTGCCATACTATAGCCTTGCTTCTTGGGTCATTTTTGTGACACCCCATTTCATGGTGTTTTTGTCCATTTTTGCAACTTTCTATGCTATGGTGTGTCTCAGCACGCTCTTTAATGTGGTTTTCAACTATTTTAAGCTGTTTTTGAGTCATGCTGATTTTGGACGTTTTTGCGATACTATAGCCTTGCTTCTTTGGTCATTTTTTCGACATACCAAATTATGGTGTTTTTGTCTGTTTTTGCAACTTTCTATGCTATGGCGTGTCTCGGCATGCTATTTAATGCTATTCTAAACTGTTTTCAGATGTTTTTGGGACGCGTCATTTTTTGACTGTTTTTGCCATACTATAGCCTTGCTTCTTGGGTCATTTTTTTGACATGCCAAATTATGTTGTTTCTAATCATTTTTGCAACTTTCTATGTTATGGTGTGTCTCAGCACGCTCTTTAATGTGATTTCCAACTATTTTAAGCTGTTTTTGGGACGTGCCATTTTTGGACGTTTTTGCCATATAGCCTTGCTTCTTGGGTCATTTTTTTGACACCCCATTTCATGGTGTTTTTGTCTGTTTTTGCAACTTTCTATGCTATGGCGTGTCTCGGCACGCTCTTTCATGCTGTTCTGAAGTGTTTTAAGCTGTTTTTGGGACATGTCATTTTTGGACGTTTTTGCCATACTATAGCCTTGCTTGTTTGGTCATTTTTTCGACATGCCAAATTATGGTGTTTTTGATCGTTTTTGAAACTTTCTATGCTATGGTGTGTCTCGGCACGCTCTTTAATGTGATTTCCAACTAGTTTAAAATGTTTTTGGGACATGCCATTTTTGGACGTTTTTGCCATACTATAGCCTTGCTTCTTGGGTAATTTTTTTGACATACCAAATTATGTTGGTTTTTGTCCGTATTTGCAACTTTCTATGCTATGGTGTGTCTTGGCATGCTCTTTAATGTGATTTCCAACTATTTTAAGCTGTTTTTGGGACATGCCATTTTTGGACGTTTTTGCCATACTATAGCCTTGCTTCTTGGGTCATTTTTTCGACATACCAAATTATGGTGTTTTTGACCGTTTTTGCAACTTTATATGCTATGGCGTGTTTCGGCATGCTCTTTAATGTGATTTCCAACTAGTTTAAGATGTTTTTGGGACATGCCATTTTTGGACGTTTTTGCCATACTATAGTCTTGCTTCTTTGGTCATTTTTTCGACATACTAAATTATGGTGGTTTTGCCGTTTTTGCAACTTTCTATGCTATGGCGTGCCTCAGCACACTATTTGATGCTATTCTAAACGGTTTTCAGCTGTTTTTGGGACGTGTCATTTTTGGACGTTTTTGCCATACTATAGTCTTGCTTCTTGGGTCATTTTTTTGACATGCCAAATTATGTTGTTTCTAATCATTTTTGCAACTTTCTATGTTATGGTGTGTCTCAGCACGCTCTTTAATGTGATTTCCAACTATTTTAAGCTGTTTTTGGGACGTGCCATTTTTGGACGTTTTTGCCATACTATAGCCTTGCTTCTTTGGTCATTTTTTCGACATACCAAATTATGGTGTTTTTGTCCG
>NW_024622196.1:0-1452 GCF_008729295.1 Plectropomus leopardus
TGGTTATTGATGACATCGTGATCAGACTGCAGTGTGGTTATTGATGATATCGTGATCAGACTGCAGTGTGAATGAAACATCTGTAGCGTTATTTTTATCGTTCATGAACCACAGCTGTTTGACTAAAACTAAAATCACTTTAAATGTTTAAAAGATCTTTTTTTGTTTTTCCCTCCAGGTGTGGTACATGGATGGTTACCATAACAACCGCTTTGTCAGGGAGTACCAGTCGATGTACGACTTCATGACAACAGATAACTTCACCTCCCACCGCCTGCCTCACCCCTGGTCCGGGACGGGTCAGGTGGTCTATAACGGGTCCATCTACTTCAACAAGTTCCAGAGTCACACCATCATCAAGTTCGACTTCAGCACGTCGCTCATCAGCCGCTCGCGGCAGCTGGACTTTGCGGGATACAACAACATGTACCATTACTCCTGGGGGGGGCACTCTGACATCGACCTCATGGTGGACGAAGGGGGGCTGTGGGCCGTCTATGCCACCAATCAGAACGCTGGAAACATCGTTCTTAGCCAGTTAAACCCAAACACTCTGCAGATCATCCGCAGCTGGACCACCAACCACCCGAAACGCAGCGCCGGCGAGGCCTTCATGATCTGTGGAACCCTGTACGTCACCAACGGGTACTCGGGCGGAACCAAAGTGTACTACGCCTATTCCACCAACTCGTCCACCTACGAGTACATCGACATCCCCCTGACCAACAAATACAGCCACCTGTCCATGCTGGACTACAACCCCCGAGACCGTGCGCTGTACGCCTGGAACAACGGCCACCAAGTCCTCTACAATGTCACTCTCTACCACATCATACAGTAACACGAGTCCTTTACGAGTCCTCTACAAAGTCACGCTCTACCACATCATACAGTAACACGAGTCCTCTACAACGTCACACTCTTCCACATTATACAGTAACACAAGGCCTCTATGAGTCCTCTGCGAGTCCTCTACAACGTCACACTCTTCCACATTGTACAGTGACACTCGGACCAACACGAGTCCTCTTCAGCATCATACATTAACACTCGGACCAACACGAGTCCTCTTCAGCATCATACATTAACACTCGGACCAACACAAGTCCTCTTCAGCATCATACATTAACACTCGGACCAACATGAGTCCTCCATAACATCATACATTAACACTCGGACCAACACGAGTCCTCTTCAGCATCGTACATTAACACTCGGACCAACACGAGTCCTCTTCAGCATCATACATTAACACTCGGACCAACACGAGTCCTCTACCACATCATACACTAACACTCGGACCAACACGAGTCCTCTACCACATCATACATTAACACTCGTATCAACACGAGTCCTCTACCACATCATACATTAACACTCGGATCAACACGAGTCCTCCACAACGTCATACAGTGACACTCGGATCAACACGAGTCCTCTACAACGTCATAC
>NW_024622197.1:0-4265 GCF_008729295.1 Plectropomus leopardus
ATCCTGCTTACTTCGGCCAAGGAACCAAACTGACTGTTTTAGGTAAATATTCAAGTTTATTCCTGTTTTAATGAATGAAACATTGCTTTAGAGTCTCACTAAAAACAGAGGAGACAGTAAAAACTTTCCAAAGATTATTATAGTAGAGAAAGAATCAGTAGTTTCATGCTCAGTGTTTTTGCACTGTGACAATGCAAACGAAGCTTACTTTGGAAAAGGAACCAAACTGACTGTTTTGGGTAAATATTCCAATTTATTCATTTAGTTCCATAAATTTTACATTGCTTCAGTCTCGATACAAAAAGAAGTATCAGTAAAAATGGTCCAAAGATTATTCTTGGCAAGAAAGACTCAGTAGTTTCCTGCTCAGTATTTCTTCACTGTGACAACTTAAATGAAGCTTACTTTGGAAAAGGAACCAAACTGACTGTTTTGGGTAAGTCAAGGATGGTTTACATTTACCAAATGTACTTAACTTTAATTGTTGTAATGCAATAAGAAACGTAATGCAGTTGGGTCTTTATAGTTTAAGTTCGGCTCAGAGCTTTTTGCTGTTAAGCTTAAGCTCTGTGCCAATTACGAAGCCTATTTCGGCCAGGGAACTAAACTGACTGTTCTCGGTAAGTAAGAAAAATTCTGATTAATTAATCTGCAAGAGAAATAAATTACATGCAAGCAGGATGATTGGTGAGGAAAACAATTTTTTGTATTAAACTTTGAAAAACAAGACGGCAGTGCAGCAAATATTGATTTGGGATTACAGGAAGTGCTGCATTTAATAAAATAAAAGTGACTAAAATGTAAAGATCTGTATTAAAAGCAGCATGTTGGGCTGTTTTGAGCACTGATCCAGTTCACTGTGACTCTGGTTCTGGTGAAGCTTACTTCGGTGGAGGAACAAAGTTAACAGTTATAGGTAAGAAATCAAATCAAATCAAAGATAGCTCTTTAACTCGATTGCTTCTTTCTTAATCTTAACTTAATCTGCTCAAGTCTAGCTTAAGTTGAGCTGAGAGCTTTTTGCTGTTAAGCATGAAAGTTGCGTTAGTGCAAAGCCTAATTCGGCCAAAGAACGAATATGACTGTTCTCGGTAAGTAAACATAAAGTCTTACTCGGTTGTAACTGACAGGTTTGTATTACATACAACTTATGAGATATATACCACAGTTTTTGGATTTAAAGAAAAGTTAAAAAGCAAAATGTTAAAAAGCAAAGCCAAAGCAGCATGTTCTGATGTATTGAGCATTGATCGAGTTCACTGTGACCCAGGGAACAACACCTAGCTTTGGTGGAGGAACAAAGTTAACAGTTTTAGGTAAGAAATCAAATTTAAAAGGACAAAAACATTGCAATTTAAGAGTCCATTTATGAATTTTACAGCACTCAAGTTTTTGCTCTCAAGCTTAAACGCTGTGTCAGTACACACCCTATTTCGGCCAGGGAACAAAACTGACTATTCTTGGTAAGTTGGAATTAAATCTATCAGGGTTTTTATTGAGATATTTGAATTGCATGCAAAAAATGTGGATTTGTGACAAAACTAATATGTAAAGAAGCAAAGTAAAAGCAGCATGTTGGGCTGTTTTGAGCACTGATAGAGGTCACTGTGACTCTGGTGGTACAACTGAAGCTTACTTCGGTGGAGGAACAAAGTTGACAGTTTTAGGTAAGAAATCACATCAAAATTAGTGTTACTGTTTTCTGGCACAGTTTTAGTTTAGCTGACTGCTTTAGTTTTCATCTCTAAGACTGTCAGTTTGAAGCTTATTTCAGTCAGGAACAAACTGACTGTTCTCTGTACGTTAAAATTCGAGCATGGTGCTAACTGAGAGTGTTGTACTGCACCCAACAACATACAAACAGTAATGAAGAAAAATTGCAATAATACAAAAAAAACTAAAGTGTAAAGATTCGAGGTAAAAGCAGCATGTTGGGCAGTTTTGAGCACTGATTAACCTCACTGTGATGGTGCTTATGAAGCTGTCTTCGGTGGAGGAACAAAGTTAACAGTTTTAGGTAAGAAATCAACTCAAAAATAACATTGTTTTTAGATTGTTTCTCTCTTGTGTCAGTACAAAGCCTGGTTTGGACAGGGAACAAAAGTGACTTTTCTTGGTAAGTTGACCTAAAATCTAACAGGGAGTTTATTGAAAAGTTTCTTTTCAAAAAATAGGAAAATGGCATTCATCACAAACTAAAGATTCAAAGTAAAAGCAGCATCTTGGGCTGTTTTAACACTGATCATGTTCACTGTGACTCTGGTGCCGGTGCAGAAGCTTACTTTGGTGGAGGAACAAAGTTAACAGTTTTAGGTAAGAAATAAAAACGAAAAATGAAAGTTGCTGTAATTTGAGTGTTTCTAACTCAAACTTACTGTTTTGCTCAAAACTTCTGTTTCTAAGTTTAAACACTGTCATAGCAAAGCCTATTTCGGCAGAAAAAAACTAACAATAAATTCTGACAGGTTGGTAAATAAGAGGTTTGTAATGCTACAACTTGTAAAAAAAAACAGGCTGTAGTTGTTGGTTTGAAAGGAAAGTTGCATTTAGCATAAAACTAAAGTAACATGAAAGCAGCATGTCTGGCTGTTTTGAGCACTGATCGAGTGCACTGTGACTAACCAAGAAGCTTACTTTGGTGGAGGAACAAAATTAACCGTTTTAGGTAAGAAATGTAACTAAATGAAAGAAATGGTGCACTTGGAGTGTTTCAAACTTAAACTTACAGCGTTCAAGTCTTTTCAAGTCAAGTTCAGTCAGTTTGAAGCATATTTTGTGCAAGGGAAGAAAACTGACTGTTCTTGTTAAGTTAAAAGTCTACTAACTGAGAGGTTTGTATTGCACATGACCTGTGAAATAAGGCTGTGATGGTTGGTTTTTAAGAAATGTTGCATTTATCTAAACTAAAAAGCAAAGTGGCAAAGTAAAAGCAGCATGTTAGGCTGTTTTGAGCACTGATGGAGTGCACTGTGATAATAACCGAGAGGCTTACTTCGGTGGAGGAACAAAGTTAACAGTTTTAGGTAAGAAATTAAATTAAAAGAAAGAAATGGTATTGTAATTGGAGTGTTTCTAACTTAAACACTTAAGTCTTAGGTCGGTTTGGAGCATATTTTGTGCAAAGGAACAAAACTGACAGTTTTTGTTAAGTTAAAAGTCTAACTGAGGTTTTTATTGCATGTGACTTGAGAAATAAGACTGTGATTGTAGGTTTTAAAAGAAAGTTGCATTTATCAAAACTAAAAAGCTAAAAGGCAAAGTAAAAGCAGCATGTTGGGCTGTTTTGAGCACTGATGGAGTTCACTGTGACTCTGGTGGTAATGAAGCTTTCTTCGGTGGAGGAACAAAGTTAACGGTTTTAGGTAAGAAATCAAAACAAATCAAGATATTATTAAAAATCATATTGTCCTCAAGTCCAAGTCCTTCTCAGAGCTTTCTGTTACGCTTAAAAGTTGTATCAGCTTGAAGTGGATTTTGGCCAGAGAACAAATCTAACTGTTCTACGTGAGTTAACATTAAATCTAATAAAATGATAATTGTTTATTAAAGACTCTTGTAAAAAAAATAGACTGTAATTGTCGTTTTAAAAGGAAAGTTATGTTTATGATGAGTCAGGAAGCAAAGTAAAAGCAGCATGTTGGGCTGTTTTAGCACTGATCAAGTTCACTGTGACTCAGACTACAGAAGCTTATTTTGGTGGAGGAACAAAGTTAACAGTTTTAGGTAAGAAAACACATTATTGTTCCTGTATGATTTTGTTAAGAAGTTTCTGACACTGCAAAGATACTCTATGGCTCAAACACTTTCAAATTAATCAACTCCAATTTTGTAGCCAGATTAAATAATCATCATCAATCAACAATCTCAAAAAGCATGAATGGTTACTCAAATGAGGACAAAAAAGACAAGAGAAGATTTGGCCATTTTTGAAAACTATACGTTCAAGTCCTGCATGTCAGAGGGTGACAGTTATAGATAGAGGCACAGATAAAGAGAGGCACTTGGAAGAGTTTTTGTAACAGTCAAAAGTCTCTGTGAGTCCTATGAGCAAGCTTACTTTGGAGCTGGAACTAAACTCACTGTTTTAGGTAAGAAAATCTGCAACTAAAGCCTCTCACAGAGCTCGATTCAGAGAGTATTTGCTATATGTGAGTGAGAAAAAGTGTTAAGTGTTGAAAAATATTCTTTGGACCTTGTATTTAATGCTAGTAAAAAAAAGTATTGTCTTTTTAAAAAGTGCAAAAGGAGGTTAAGGTGGAAGTTTG
>NW_024622198.1:0-1718 GCF_008729295.1 Plectropomus leopardus
CTTAACCCTTTTACATAAACTTATTTCCAACCAGGAACCAAAGTCAAACGTTAACCTTAAACCCACATTTTAACCTTCACAAAGCCATTTGATGACAAAAATCAATCAACACACTCGCACACAGATGACATATCAGCACATAATTCTGGTGTGTTTTGAAGTGTATTGCCCTCAAACCTGAAGTGCAGCAGTTTAAACAAACTCATAATAACAGAAACCGCAGGTGTTTGTTTTTTAACAGATTGTTTTCGTTTTAAGAAATCTCCTCTGAATAAGCAGTGAAAGATAACTTGCTACCAAGCGACTGATGAAGTAGCTGGTGATGGATGCATTCAGGGCATTTCCATCCCTCCTCAGACAAAAACTCCTGGATCGTCCCTTTTTTTTTAAAAAAAAAAAAAAAAAAAAAAAAAAAAGAGAGATACACAAGACATCATTTAAATGCATAAAGTAGGTACTAAGATTCAACTTGCAAGTGGATAAAATGTAATATATGTATACATTGAGAATATTGCAATTTTATGTAAGCAGAAACTTTATAGATAACAGAATACATTGGGGAATGTCTGCAAAATCTCATAATATTGAAATTTTCTGTGAATAAAAACTCTAAAATGATGTTATCAACAGGTTGTGATCGAGATAAAACACCTGTAAAATAGCTGATTTTGTTCCCACCAAACTATTTATCTTCTCTTTTTAAAGTAAGTTCCCCTAGGTCTCATTTTAATATTAACTCCTTCTACATCATATGGAATCATTACAGGATGTAATGAGTACTGAGCCCTCCCTCCAGGATTTCAGGGGCTGTTTTTGTGACTGTTGCTGCCTGAATCCCTGCCTGGATTTCACAGCAGCTTTTCTAAAAAAATGTGATGCAAGTTGCCATATTTTTAGGCATTTTTCATCATAAGAGTTTGCATTTTTTTAAGTTACGATCACATAAAATGCACATAGTGATATGATGCCTTTAAGAGCATACAACATTTTTTTTTAAGCTCAGCTTTTCCAAAGTTTTCTTTGCCATATAAGTAAGAACGAGTCAGAAAGAAGGCGAGATTTACAAGAATGAAACAGGTCAACCTGACTGTGAAGACAGAGATCGACAGGAATGACGTTACATAACAGATTAGGCAGAAAGATAAGAGCGAGACCACTGTGTGCTTCACTGTCAGGTGAGGGAGACACCGTGCACTTCATTGTATTTAGTCATTCTGATCTTTAAGAAAAGGAGGTTGATTTTAGGGACCTCAGATTCCGTTAGTGCAGAAAAGGTTAATGTAACTGCGCTGAAAATATTTTAATGATGATCACAGCTTCATTAATACATTTTTTAAAAAGTGTGTGAAACAATGTAAATGGAGTTGACAGATTAGACTCACATTTCATTTGATGACTCCAAATCAGCAACTGCAAAAACGTCCTCCTCATCCATTGAAAAGTCCAACCTGCTGCAAGTAAAAATCACATAATGCTACTTCATTAGCTTGAAAAGAAAGCAACAGGACTTTGAACATTGAGCAAAAGAGGATACTCATGCAAAATGTGATCAGATTATTCTACGATAACGTGAATGTTATGAGTTCAGAGGTTCTAATATTTGCAGTCATTTTGATCTTCTTGAATAAAAAAGTGGATTTTGCTGATTTTAATATCTGTCAATGTGAATAGAAAACCACTATATTCAACTCAAGTAAAAAACAACCCTTGGTATTTTT
>NW_024622199.1:0-3284 GCF_008729295.1 Plectropomus leopardus
ATTTTATTTTTTTTATTTCGACCCTTCCTGAAGCTAGAAATATTTTTTCTTAAGCATCCCTGTGTGACTGGCAAAAAACGCTCCACCCTCCCTCTACTGGAAATTAGTCGTTAGATTTTTTAAAATTTATCCTTCTATGCTTAAAAGTTAAATATAAATATCTTTAACTTTTTTTTTTAAACTGAGATTTGGCGGTGGTTGGGGGGGGGTCTGAACCAAGCATTCATCCTACATGTGCTCAAGATTAGTCAGGTGTTTGAAAATCCGAAGATAATTTCTGTTTTTACAGTTTCCGGCTATGATAAATGGTGTAATTTAGAAAAAGTACAGCCATTTAAATGTGTGTGCGCCTCCCTTAAGCAAATAAACAAGCAAACAAACAAACTGAAGTAACAGTGACATGCCTCCCCCTTTTTGCACCCCCGATCCCACCCCAATGAATAATGAACAGTCCCTAACTTTTATAACCTTGCCTTACATTTGCTCTCTTTATATTTAGACTATCAGCTGAGGACCAATGTGTAAAACCTGAGGGATTATGGCATATTCCTCCTCTCCAGGACCTCCAGATGGACAGTAATGATCACTTAAACTGGACTGAAACAATGTCTTTAAATTTCACCTGCTCTATTTAATGTCAACAATCCTGTTTTATGAAATCTGTGTGAAACATGATTTTAATGTCTCTATTGTAAGGCCACTGCAAAGTATTTAAATGCCTAATGATTCCTTTAAAACAATTTGTTATTAATAACCTTTGTATATTTGATGTGCTTCTTTGTTTTTCTCATGAGTTTACAATACCATATAAGGGCGGCTTTTGCCCTCATATTGTAGTCATGCATTGTGCAATCACAGTCACTAAATTCCGCCTAAAATTAAAAACTTGCACCCGCCTTTTTTTCCACATTTGCCTCGAGAGAAATACAACCAAAGGTCAGAAATGTGAATGAACTGCCTTTGAAGACATCAACGTATACGAATCGCCCGCTTTCTTCGCTGCGTGCTCCGATTGGTTGACTGTTGCTGTTGCCACAGTGATGGTGTAGTAACAGAGTTGTAACCCCGCCTCTTTTACCATATATGGAAGTGCAACACCCTCTGGGCGAGCTGTGATTGGTCAACGTGTGATCTCTCCAATGTTTGTAAATTGTACTCTGAAGACACCGCTGTGTAGATCTCAGCGCGCAAATGTATTTTCTAATGTTGATAAACTTTCCCTCTTTGAATTGTATTTAAAAAATACCGGACTTTGGAAACGGCAGGATAGCAAACCACTGCGACGTTGTGGATCTTACGGAACCGAACGAGGTATGTATTAAAGGCTGCATAGTCTGTTCTCTTATTCGTGTTGGCGGTTAGCCTGGATGCTAATTGTTTGTGAGATAGAGTAGACGTGACCCGTCTCTTCCTGGCACGCCAAAGGTTTTCACAGAGCTTTTCTGTTTAAACGCGCAACTTGTTAAAACGACTCGAGTTAATATTACGCTAACACAGTCAGATAATATGGCGTCAACGGGGAGCTAAAGCTTACGTTAGCCGGATGCTGTAGTAGCTAGCTAGCAAAGTTAACCTCCCTGAATCCTGACTTTACCTCTTTACTGTCCATTGAGCCTTTATTACCATCACGAGCAGCCCGCGGATTAGTCTCTGTGTAACTGTTGTTTAACATGTCCCTCTGACCAGGCAGAAAGACAGACTATAATGGTCCTTAGTCAGATGGATGCCGGTAAAGCTTTGACGGCGGCAGCAGCCAAAGGGAATACGAGCGAGGTGCAGAGGATCCTGGAGGAATGCAGAGTGCATCCGGATACTCTCAATGAATTCGGCAGGACTGCGCTGCAGGTGAGGACCAAAACCACAGAAATGTTGATACAAGTCACGTATTCACGAAGGTATTAACCGCACAAATATATGAACTACAAATAAGTTAGTCCAGGTCGTTGAATGGTCGGAGACCGTCTTTCCTCTTGACATAACAATACACATGGCTGCCTTGAGGTTATCTCCGTCACTTTCCAGTTTTGAATATGTTGTTGCACCGTGTAATAAGTAAAAGTGTGAGTTTATTAAAGAAGATATATTATTCAATAAGTATTACCCAAATATGAGTACGTGGTATTGCTTGGAAATCCCCTTACGAAAATGACTATGTCGTCAGTGTTACTATAAGAGATGGACATAATATTCAAATCCTTAAAAGCACCAATACCACAGTGTAAAAATGCTCTAGTAAAAGTACTGTTTTGAAAATGTTACTTAAAACTAAGAAAGTGTAACCAGTAAGGCGTACTTAAAGTATTACAAGTAAAAGTTTAATGTACTTGTACTGTCTCCATCATCTGCTATTTGAATTTTATCTGCTCATATTGTTAAATTCTGTTTCATATTCTTGTACATGTTTAACTATATTGTGTGCTTTTTATCTAAATGTTGTTTGTCTTGGCCATAGTACATATTGTATCATTATATTGTGTTTTTTCTTTAAAATTATTTTAGGGTGCTATTTAATTTAAGTGAGGGACTACTGATGAAAACTAGCTCCCCAGCTAACTCGGGTGCATTTACATTTGTTTAAATGTGAATTAATGCACACGGTCCCTTCTAAAATAAATTACGAAAGTAACTAATCCAAAAAAATATTGCAAAATAACCACATTAAAAAACCCAACTCAAATGTATTCAAAATAAATCAGAAAATGACTTAAATATTTATCAAAAATAGCTGTTAATTAATTATGTCACTTGCCTAATTGATCAATAGACTAATTGTTTCAGCTGTGCTTGTATCAACTGTTGGGCTAGTTTTATTTACAACAAAACATATTTTGACTTTTCTTATGCTTTTTATGCAAAAATCCTAATGCATGAAGCATCTACTAACTAAAGCTTGCAGGTAACTGTAGTAAATCATATACAGTATTTCTCTCTGCAATGTAGTGGAGTGGAAGTATAAAGTTGCATGAAAACAACAGACACAAGTTAAGTCCAAGTACCTGAGAAATCGTGTAAAGACGTGAAGTAAATGTACTTAGTTGCATTCCACCCCTGATTACTGTAGTGTACAGTAAGAGATGTCTTGTGTCCTTCAGTAAGCTGGCAGTGTTATATAGTATTTTTCACTAGCTCTGTTATCATTACTTAATCTGTTGTACTTTCCAAAAAACTCCAATGATTAGTTTAGTAATACTGTAGTTTCTGTAGTATTATTTTCATTTTTGATACTAATGCTATAATGTTTTTGTATGAAATGTAAGTTAAACTCCAGCAAAATGTGGAATATT
>NW_024622200.1:0-3431 GCF_008729295.1 Plectropomus leopardus
TGTAAATATAAAAAATAAACTAGATACTGATAAAACAAATCTGATAAGGGTGGGGCCAGGAGGGGTTATATAAAGCCACTTGGGCACTGACTGTGGGAAAGTGGTTGTCAGTGGCAACTAGTTGTGATACTTTTCAGTTGTTTCTCACCTTAGCTAATTTTCGTTAATTTTCATTTGACTTCAGTTCTTCACCTCTGTTTGAATCGTGATTTTTGGTTCTTTCAATCACAGGCTTTTTTCTTTCAAGGCATGGAAAGAAAACTAATGATCCAGGTTTGCAAGGTTTAATACTGTTAAAATGCCTCCAATGTGTTTAATACTGTAATTACCTTATCCAGCTCTTAAAAAATGTCTCAAAATTGAATAAACTAAAATTTTCAATTTAACCCGCTCATTCAGCACTAATATTTCTCTTTTGAAACAGTATGCCTTACTTTATTTAGCTGCATCCAGCAGCACTGTAGGTCACTCTGTCAGTCCTCAAAAATGTCCTCGCCCTTCGATAGCCTAAGGTGTGTGTTTGGGTCCATGCCAATTGCTCAAGGAGGGAAGGCAGTGAGATTTGCAAATTTGCAAGTCACTAATTGTACATTTGACTGGGACGCGCCAACTAAGGACAGAAAAACTTGGCCAAAGGGCCCTCTACTTAAATTAACATACCAATCTTGAGAATTATGAAAACACCTCAAAGTAATTGGTTGTGTTCTGATGTTGAGGATATGATGAAGATACAGCATATCTTGCTCATGGTAACACATTATTTTTGAAGAGGAGCTTCTGACCAAAACCCACAGTGGACTATAAAGTGCAGAAAGAGCTCTGCATCAGCTCATTTTGCATCTTCAGATTTTCTGTGAGGACATCTACTAACTGGCACAGTGACATTTGTGTTATGTTTAGTTTGATCTGACAGACTTACCAGTTCGATCTTGCTCGTCCTCCACAGAGCAGGAATGTCTCTGAACTGTTTGAACATCCCCAACAGATTCACCATGATGATTGCAGCCAGTGCAGTCTGGGAAACACAAAACAAGATCATTCAACAAAACAGTACAGGAAGACATCAGCCATCGACTTTTTTTTAATCTCATTATGTGAAACACGAAGCATTCACTGGTTTTGGGGACTTGATTTCTGCATCAAAAGAGCTGTAAGCCTCTGTTTGCTCAACAGATGGAGAAGAAAATAAAAGTGCTTGTGGCTGCACCCAAGACGCCAAGCTGCCAGACAGGAAGCTGAACGCTCTGCATCATCGGCTCCAAAGCTTCACCCACCTGAGGGAGCGGCTGGAAGACAAAACCAATGGCTACCACCACCAGCAGCACCATGAGAGACGCCAGCAGCCCTGCAATCTAAACACACACACACACAGATGACTGTGTCAACATCACCTCATTGTAAGTATGGCTTTACAACACCAATTCAGCAAAGTTAGATAGTGTAATCACTCTGTGTTTGTGCTACCTGTGTTTTTCCACCAGTGCTCTCCTGCACCAGGCTCCTTGACATGGAGCAGGTGATGGCGAAAGTTTGGAAGAAAGAGCTGATGAAGTTACACAGGCCGATGGCAATCAGCTCCTGAAAGCAGAACGACACAAAAAGTTGGTTTGGTTTCAGAACACTCCAATTGAAAAAATAAGTTTAGCGCAATTTCCTATCAGGTATGACTGATTTGTACTGTGCCCAAGTAAGATCGCTTCCCCCGATCTATGTTTGTCCAAGGCGGGCTGTGCTGCTTGTCTGATATATTAAATTGAGACCATTTCATAACTTGAATTACCACCTCTCGGTTGAATGCCTCTGAGCACAAATCAAGTTGCACTAAAAGTTATCATCCATGTCTGTGACAACATGGATCCTTCACACACATCTTCATCAGTTTCAAGGTGGACACCCAAGATTAGTGTCATTGATTCTGTATCTGACTAAACGCCTCCCCTTCTGCTCCTGAGTTATGACCAGAAAAGTGTTTTTTGCTGAACATTTTGATGTCAAAGTGAAGACCTTTTGGATAAAAAACTGATATCACTTCTTCATTTTATCCTTTTAGACATTTGTGTAAAATTTTGTAAAAATTTACATATGAATTCTTATAGTCAAAATCATGGTTCATGAGGTCAGAGAGACCTTAACCTTTAATCCTGAACACCGTATTCTAATCTAAGATCATTCTTGAGTCCAAGTGGACATCTGTGACACATTTGAGGAAACTACTTCAGGGCCCTCTTGAGATATTGCATTTACAAAAATTAGACAGACGAGGTCACAGTAACTTTGACCTCCGACTTTTGACCACCAATATCTAAACAGTTCAGAGTTGAGTCTGAGTGAACGTTTGTGTCAAATTTGAAAAAATTCCCTCATGGGGTTTTTTTTAGATATCCCATTCATCAGAGTGGGATGGACGGATGGATGAACTGATAAAATGACGAACAGATAACCTGAAAACACAATTCTTCTGGCCACAGTTATTGTTTGCATGTTTTGGTACAGTTGATATTGACAGTTGTTTTTGACACATAAACACTATACATTGACCAAGTGTGGTACACAGTGTTCATACTAAACAAACAATCCAGACTTTGGAGTCAAGTGTACTCAGATCCAGGCCCCAGTCCCTGATGTGAAAGCCCCCTTAAACAGCTTCAGGAAATGACCCCAAAAACCAACAGTTTGTAGATAAGATAAGTGGATGTTTACAGTAAAGAGCGCAGAGCAGTGATTTGTGTTCACATGCTCCAGTATCCTTGTCGTTGTGTGGTGTGAACCAACAAAAAACAATACCAAAAGACAAGGTGCTTTGTTTCTGCTGGAGCTCAGAGTAAAAAACTCAGTCCTTTATTATTATTTTACATTTGACAGACTGACAGAGCCAAGCTTCTCCGCATATGTCTCAATTTTAAAAATAATAACATGAACATTGTCTGAAACCAGCTAATTTTGACAGGTCTTAGTTTTAGTTTTAGACGGCTGAAGTCATTTTAAATCTAAATGAAATACCTCTAACCCAGCTACCCTTACATATTGAAAAAATCTGCTTTAAACCGGGGCAAACCTAGCTGAAGAAATGAGTTTTCGTTAATCCCTTACCTCAATTACAGAAAAGAAAACCAGGTTTCGTATGTACTCAAAGTTTGAGAAATCATTACATCAGAGAAGGGCAGCTGTAACCCAGTTACTTAAGTGCATGTAAAGATGCTGATTTTCAGGTTAGTGTCCTTGGTCCAAAACACTGTTGTGACCTGTTGCCTGTTAGGAAAGTGCTCACTGTATATTTTTAAAATATAAATAGTTAACCAAAGTTGCCAGTAGGCAAAATGTTACATCAGTCCCCAGCAAGATCATTTAGTCTGTCTTTGAAACTTGCATTACAGTCTGTTCAAATTAAATGAAAAGAAACGTATCCTTATGCATCTGAGTTTTGTTTTTCT
>NW_024622201.1:0-6843 GCF_008729295.1 Plectropomus leopardus
TGACCAAGTGGCGATATGTGACGAGTTTGGAGTGAGACTGTTTTTTCTTTTTCTAACACATTTCCCTCATCAGTGCTGTTTTATATGAATTCTTTGTTTTAATGTCAGAGTTATTTTGCAGCTGCATCTCGTATCAGGAAACCAAACAAACGTCAAATGACTATCAAGCCTCGTTTATTCCCTGAAACCCGTTTGTCTCGACAAAATTACCACAAAATACTGTTTGTCGTCGATTATGTTTCATTTAAATCCCCTAATTTTAGTGTCAGCTGCTCCTGAGAGTTGTTTTGAACACTAAAAAGAAACCTGTTGTTTTAATTTTAAAAAGTTCAGGTTGCCCTAAAATTTTCACTTGACTGAATTTAAAAAGAGAAGATTTTTTTTTCTCAAATTCAGCCAACTTAAACATTTAAGGAAGCCCAGACGGTAACTTTTTTAAGTTAAAACAAATAGTTTCTTTTTCCAGTGAAGCGAGACGAGTGCATCCCGCAGTGTGTCGACCTGCTGGCAGTGACAAAGTGTCTTCCTGTAATGATGAAAAAAAAAATCAACGGGCTGGAACCTGTTCTGCTGCTCCGAAAAATGGCTTTTCCTCCTATTGAACGATATATAATCATAAAGTTTCCCTCCAGTTGAATGATAAACCAAAACGTGCAGCGTGGGGAAGTTTTTTTAATCAAATTAGTGCCGATTTAGTCCCCAACTCTACAACGTTAACGTACGACGCACACGATTAACAGCTTGCAGAAAAGTTCGTGAAAGTTGCAGAAATTAGCATTTTGTCTTAACTGACAGGACTGTTGAATGTCTCACATGGACTGTTGATTAATGCCGCGTTCACGTCACAACAAAAGAAGAAACAGGGTTTTGTTGCTGCAGCACCATGTCCTCAAAATAATAATGGATTTTAAATGATAAACTGTCGCATGTTCCTCTTTTTTTAAGCACAGTTTGGTTAATTTGATTTTAATATCCTGGAATGCAACAAAAATGCCCAAATATCATACATATAATAACCACAAAGGGGCAAACTTGATTCTTTTCATTTATTTTGCAGTTAAAATCGCCATAAACCCGACGTGAACGTGGCATCCTTTTCTTCCTGCAGTAATCAGTCGAGCTGTGTTCAACATTGCATGACAGCCACTACTTCAGACAATGTAAATTATACAGTATAGTGTTACAGCCAAGATACAGCAAGACCAAACAATGTGTTACATGCCAAAATGGAAAAAAAAGTAAAGTATTTTTGGGATTAAACTCTTTGTAATTGAGCGTGTGTGATGTCTGGCTCGTGTTTGGTTTCTGAAGCTTTAATCAGGGTGGGAAATTCCCGGCAGCGCTCCGATAAGTGCCAGTTATACACTCTATCTTGTCTTAAGTTAAACAAGATCTGCTTTATTCCTCCTTATATATTCTTCTTATTGCATGAACCGCTTTACCTGCTGACACCTGCTGCACCTGCGGCTTGTTGGCAATTGTCAAAAATTGTAGAAATTGACTCAACTTCTCTGCCTCTAAAATAATCAGCCAATATCATCTACATATTTACATTTTTATTTAAAGCTTAGTGTCTGAATGAGATTTAAACTTTGAGAAAATGTGATTTCATCTTTAAGTTACAAATTCATCCGAAAAAAAAAGGTTTATTTGTGTTTAATTTTGTTAATTAAAAATTTACCAAAGTAAGAAATGGGTGAGTATTGATCAAAGTTTTAAAAATAAATACATATGGAGCAGATAGCAGTCTTAAAATGACAATATACAAGAAGGCAACAAGAACTTTTGGCTCTACTGATTTCTGAAATGGAGCTGTGTGAGGTTTTTATCGGTACCAATCAGCAGGAAAACATGTTTGCATTGAACGTTTCTGCAAATCACAGATATGTTACATTTGCAATAATGCCGTGGTTAACGTGTGGTTGGGTTCAGGTACATAAAAGCTCTGTGTTTTGGTTTGTAATAGATCATGTTTGGGCTTAAAATATCCCATTTGGAGGGCACAATCCTGGCAGGAAAAGCAGCAACGTCTTGGTAAAATAAAATGGCCTTTTGTGGCACTATCCCTGCTGACTGGTTGCTACAGAACACCTATGTTTGGAGCCTAAAACGCAGAAGGAAAAACACTTACGGGTCACAATGAAACACCCAAGTTTGTGTCCTAAAAAGCTGCGTAAAAAACACAAATGTGTCGCTACAAAAAGACCACATTTGGAGATTAAAAAGCTGCTGGAAAAAAAAAATTGGTCGCTCATGATTGGAGCTTAAACACTTGAAAAACATTGGTGGGTTGCTACAAAACACTCACATTTAGAGGCTTAAAAGCTGCGGAAAAACACTCGTGGGATCATGATTGGAGTCTAAAACACTGCTGGAAAATACCTGGATAGGTTGCTACAAAAAACACCCACATTTAAAGTCTGAAAAGCTAAAAGAAAACAGCTGATGGGTCATTACAAAACACCCAAGTAGATAACTACCTCATGCAACCCCACTTCAAAATATCTGCTCTGTCCCTTTAAAATAAACTTTTTTCGATGCCCAATTAATGTCAATAAACGATGCAATGATGTCGTTTGGATAACATATTTAGAATTTGATATAAAATGCAAATCCACTTATCTCACCACCAGAGAGCAGTTTTAGTAGTATCTAATCAGTCTCAAATACTATTTCCAGAGAGTACATGTTTTCCTGCTTGTTGTTTACTCCTCATCTCTGTCTCGTGCCAAATTTACCTTCCTGCAGTCATTGTGTTTACAGCCCAACTGTCTCCCATCTTATTATTATGGTCTGTGTAACTCAGAGCTGCTGTCATGTCAAAGTGAAATCACTGATGAGGAAAATGTTGTCCTGCGACTGTTATTTACTCGTTTGGCATGTTTGTACCGTGTACTTTGTGTTCCTGAAATAAGACAGGGTTTTTTTTGTTTTATCTCAGCTCTGGGATTAAACTTGTTGTAAGAGTGCACATGTTAACTGATTTATCAGACATATCCGGAGCTGGAGAAATGAGCTTATAGACAAACCTTTTTTTTTACTTCAGTAAAAGTAGTCATACTGCATTCTTAAAATACCCTGTCCTGCATTCATAATCCTACAAGTACAAAGTACAAGTACAAAAGTTTTAGCTGGGGCTGGGCTATAAAATGATAACGATATCAATCACGATATAACTTTTCCTCGATTGAAATATGAGACGTAGTTGAAAGAATGTCGCGAGTGCAGTGTCCCGATGCAGTGAATGACTTTGACTCTAGAACAGCTGAGTGTTTGACAGCCACAGCATTTCATTATGGTGGATCAAAGAGCTGATGTCCAGAGCGGTCCGGCTGATGTCAGCTGATGTCTGTCTGCCCGCTCCAGCGCGAAAATGTCCGGCAGCCCGCTCATCCCTGAGTAGTGATTTGATGTTTATTGTGATATCTGTTATTTGGATAGATATCAGTTTTGGTAAAAAGTATTATAACATGTACTTTTGATGTGAAAAGACCTGTACTAAAGCATTGGTACTGAGTAAAAGCTGTGCATTGTGAGTTTCAAAAGGCGTTAACCTCATTATCTGGTGAAATATCACTTGAGTTATTGCTGTTATGGATGTAGAGCCTCACTAACTCCATAGATATTCTCTTTTATGGTAATTTTGAGGAGAGTAAATGTGACTTTACACTTGTTTATAGCCTTTCTACTCCACAGTTTCTGTTCCCAAACCCTGTAAAAGGCCCGTAAGAGCCAGTTTATCTCCGCACTACAATAAATATTCCTCCTCAGTGCCTCCTTTTCAAACCGCTGACAGAGCGTAGAGGTTTCATCTCTTCCTTTGTTTCTCTGCCTTCTTCTCTGCGTCTCTCCGTGGGTGGCCGTGAATGGGATTTTGCGTTTTTATCTGTGTGTTCTCCTGGATGATAATCCCTCACGCTTCCGTCCTCGCCATTCAAAATGGAGGACTGTCACGTTTCCCGCTGAGCGTGCAGAAGCTTTGAGCGCAGGAAAACAACACTTAACGTATTTTAAAATCCATCTGGATGGCGCCGAGTGTGCAGGAGCGTGATTGTTGAAAGCTTGTCCGATCTTTGTTCGTGGAACAAACCTTTTGTCTGATGGGAAGGAAATATGTTTTGATTGATCTGCTGCTCAACCAATACGCTTTGAAGGCTGCTACTTGTTTTTTTTTGAAGCAAATTTAAATAATTTCATGCAGAGTTTTCCGGTGTTTGCCTGTGATGTTTTGTCTGTGGACGCTTTTCTTCTTTTGTGTCCAACAGGCTGCAGACAGAATCTGTTGTTGCATAATCTCAGTTTACTGTTTCATGTTGGTAAAGGCAGCTTGTGTTGAGTCAACAGAGGCTTTAAGACTTAAAACCAGTCCGTCTGTTGACGATAAAGCCGCATCGATTCTGTTTGTTCCAGTCTAGTTTCTGCTCTACTTTTGGATTTGCTTTTGTCTGAGTCGGTGTTCGCTCGTGTCTTGATCCACTCTGATCTCAGTCTTTCCAAAGCTCGCAATGCACTGTACAAGTTCACAATATTTTTACAAATATTGTGTAATTCCAGCTCCCACCAATGAGTAAATTGTCCGCAATGCAAAGCCAGAGTTTAAAATTTAGGTCTCTCTCAAATTACACAAATTGAAATTGTAAATATAAAATATGTCTGATGGAAACACATCATTATAAAAAAAAAAAAAAACACGTCCCATTCAAAAACTATTTTGTGCTCACATGAGGTGGAAAAAAAAGACATATTTTGAAAAACTGCAATGAACCTGTCGTGTCCGCATGATACACAGCTGGACGATGTCAGAGCGAGGCTCTGCTGGAGCGTAATATGTGGACGTGGAAGTCCACTGCAAAGCGACTATGATTTGGTTTGAGAATGTGTTAAAATTACATACCTATTTTAACTTAAAGCGTGATGTTTTTTGTGAATCTAATTAAGTGGTTTCTTAGTTAATGGCGACCACAACAGTTTGACAATTTTAATCACTTATTACAAGTTTCATCCAGGAGACTTTAACTGGTACATCTCATATACCGCTTTCCCACCAAAACAGCATCTCCACTGCCAGTGAACACACCGCACCAGTCTGCCTTTCTGTGTGTGTGTTGTTTTGGTGGTGTGTCTTTGCAACATCACAGACAGGCCGAAGAACAGGTTAACAGTAGACAGTAGCAGGAACTGAGTTTTTTAAAAACTTTTCAGTTGTTTCTTCTCTTTCTATATCTCTTAATTATTCCTACTCTCTTTCAGACTCGGTGCAGATGTATTTGGATCGGTGTTTTAGTGCAGCTTAGGAGGAGATGGAGGGTAATTAGTGATGGCATGTCATTACATCTCACTGGTTAGGGAGCTGAAATTACTGCGTTCACCTGGGTGTTGTGTTCCCATCACTGCCGATCGGAGTCGGAGGTGATAAAAACCTGTGTGTACTGCAGAGTCGTTTGATCCGGGTGAATGCCGATCGTACGAATTCTCATTGTATTAAAAAGCCAGATGTTAGCAGATGTTAGCGGGTATTTTGTGCAGTGGGAATGAAGACTACCTTCAGCGTTGGTACCCACACTCAAGGCACAAGAAAGTGTTTGTTTTTGAGGACCTGGGATGACACCATGTTGGATCTTTGTCTTTTCGAACTCTGATCCAGTCTTTAAATGTCAGTGTCTTCCTTTCTGAAGAAATGTAGGCATTTGTCTTTTTAAACTCTTGGCTTTCTGCGCTGTGGTTTCTGTCTCTCCAAGCTCTGCTCAGTCTTTGTCCACAACTGTAATTAAAGAGACAGGCGCTAAAACACAGCGTGTCAGGCAGAGGGTGAATACAGGCCTGTCACGCAGACTGAATGAGACAAATAATGGGCTTTTTGAGCATTAAAGCATGTCAGTGTTTTCTAGTAGACACCAAAAATACTATTATATTATAAACCTGAAAATGAGCAGAATATGTGACCTTTAATGGTCAACATTTACAGACATCTTGACCTGTGACTCTAAAAAGACTCCAGACTTACAGACTTGATTTGTCTTTGGTCAAAAATAAGTGACATTTTTCAGGTTCAAACCTTTAATTTGACATTAAATTACTTGTTGACGACTCTGGCGTCTCTCTCTATCCCCTCTCACTTTCTCTGACCTGCAGCCTGTAATTAAAATGATAATGAGCCATGTTTCAAACTCGGCCTCGGCCGTGACGACAGCAGTGACTCCCGGTTCACCCCGGCGCACTGCGGGCAGGAGGAAACACTGCCGGATTAGCCTCCGCCTGAACCGGCTCGCTGTGCTGCTAAACCCCCCGAACATAGTCCACACTGAGTGTGTGTGTGTGTGTGTGTGAATGAAAGATGATTCAAAACCAACGGGTACATCTGCATATAGGTGTGATTTGCATTTGAATGCAAAGATTTCCAAAGTGGCCGTTGATTCATTCTGAACAAAAGAATAGAAATTATGATGTTTTCAGTTTTAAAACAGCAAAATTATGGATATTCTCTCAACATGCACATGCAACATCACCTAATTTATTCTCAGCCCTTATTTTAGGTCTAATGAGGATTTTGGGACAGAGTTGGACAAATTATTAAAACAGAACCAAAAAAGAAATTAGACTTAATCAAAACTTAAGCTTAGTAAAGAAAGAAGCACAGATTTAACCTTTAACTCATTCTGACTTTGTAAAACTCTTCTTTTTACACTTTGGACTGCTGCAATGTTTAATCGGTTTTACAATATATGTTTTTATCTCACGATTTTATGATTTTAAGCGCTTAATTTTTGTTTAAAACTTTTTTTTAAAATGTCCTTTTATGCTAAATAACTTCGCTGGCCTGCTTTTAAAGCATTTTATTTTGCA
>NW_024622202.1:0-1369 GCF_008729295.1 Plectropomus leopardus
ATGACCTACTGCGTGAACTCGACCGCCTGCAGCCATAAACAGCACACATAAAAAATTGTGTGGGTTGCAAGTGTACGTGTGCTGTGTGTGTGTGCATGATGGAAAAAACAACACTTGGAGAAACACAGAAAGAAGCAGTTAGGGGGGTTATGAACCCTCTGAGACCTCATTAACTAGGGAGCTTTCACCACTTTGTGTCATCCAGCAGCATCTGCTGTCTGATGCTCAGAGGCCAGTACAAGTGGATGACCGCACTGTAATTTTAGTTATTTTAACTTCAGTTCAGTCAGAAACATTCTCGTCATATAGAAGTTGCAGCTGAATTTGCAGTCGTGGCTCAGTTCAAAGCAAAACAAAACCCTCAGGGGGAGCAGAGGAAACAGGAGTCGCAGTGTTGTTAATGTGCATGTGAAAAGGTGCTCTCAGACAGAAATACATATTAAAATTCTTTAGGTTTTCTACATATAATGCCAGTAAAACAGTTAACTAGTCCAGCAAGTCAACAGCTTAAATCAAACAACATGTTGGTGAAGGCTGATGTGGGAGCTTTAGCTGCTGATTAGTAAAATGCAGTCAGCAGCAGGAAGAGATGTATGTAGTTATGCCTACAAGGTGTTTTGTAAAGTGAATGAGTGTTTAGTTGGTACTGATCAAGTAATAATCAGTTCACATGGAGGACACAAATTACTTTATGTTCCTGCCTGAACCAAGCTCCATTAACACAGGCATAGACATATATGCACCATATCACAGTAATGCTGGATTTAGATGTTAAGGCCCTAGAATTTTTGTTTTTCGATTGTTTAGTGTTTTCATCTGACATAACATTATTGACAGTCTGCACAAAAGTACACATTTTAATATAAGATACTTTCCCCTCCACTCTGAGCCACTTAAGGCTAATAAAATGAGCAGGGAGACGATGTGTTTGAGCATGGAATCTAAAAATAAGCCTATAGTGTGTTTTGAGCGGTATGTGGCTCCTTTTAAGAATCTCAGGGACGTTAGAATACCATAAAATGCAGGGTGCCACTGCCATTTTTTTGAAAGCGTTTCTATTAATTGAAGTGGATATTTTGATCTTTGAGATCAAATCCTGAGGGTATTGAACATCAACAACTTGTCTGCTAACTAGATGCTGATTTTGTGGAGTTCTCAATTAAGTAGATTTTCTACTGCTGATTTATTGATGAGAGACGAAGAGAGATGAATTATTTGCATAAAGAAACAAATTGCATACACAGGCTGACTTCATGTCAATAACATATAGCAAAAAGAAATGAGGACCTAAAATGCAACCCTGTAGGACTCCACGTTTAAATAGTTGCAGTATGAACATAGTTCCATTTACATTCACCACTTGCTTAAT
>NW_024622203.1:0-1422 GCF_008729295.1 Plectropomus leopardus
CAACCGCCAAAGACTCAATATCCTCAACCGCCGCAGGTCCAGCAACCACCAAAGACTCAATATCCTCAACCGCCGCAGGTCTTTCAACCACCAAAGACTCAATATCCTCAACCGCCGCAGGTCCAGCAACCACCAAAGACTCAATATCCTCAACCACCACAGGTCCATCAACCAGGAGTCCAACCAGCTTCACCAAAGTATCCTCGATATCGTCAAGTATTCCATGATCAGGAGCAACAGGTGCCTCCACAACAGCACCAACAGGTCTCTACAGTGCCACAGAAATCATCAAGTGTTGGACAGCAGCCTACAGTCCAGAGTTGTGATGTGGCAGGACCTGTAAGAATACCATGTGGTAGTCCTGATATCTCTGCTGCTGGATGCGAAGCCATAAACTGCTGCTTTGATGGCCGACAGTGCTACTTTGGAAAGGCAGGTGAGTTTTTTTTTAAAAGACAGCCATGCAATTTACATTACTGGAGAATGCAAAAAAGGTGTTTTCTTTTAACCTATTAATGTTTGTTTATGTGCCACCAGTGACCGTCCAGTGCACCAAGGATGCCCAGTTCATTGTCGTGGTGGCCAGAGACGCAACGCTGCCCAACATTGACCTCGAGTCAATCTCACTTTTGGGACAAGGTCAAGGCTGTACACATGTTGACTCTAACTCAGAGTTTGCCATCTACCAATTTTCTGTTACTTCCTGTGACTCTGTTGTTATGGTAAGACCTTGTTTTTTTTTTTGTTTTCAACCATTAAAGAAACATTCAAACATTGTTATCCCATCCCAACGTTGTTCCTTTCTATAGGAGGAGCCTGGTGTTATAATCTATGAGAACAGGATGTCTTCCTCATATGAAGTTGGAGTTGGGCCTCTTGGAGCCATTACCCGGGACAGCCACTTTGAGTAGGTGATACTTTTTTAAATATGTTTCTAGTGTCAAAATAAAACATCTGATCAAGCAACATAATGACTGTTTTTTCTTTACAGAGTGCTCTTCCAGTGTAGGTACATCGGCACTTCTGTTGAAACTGTGGTTGTAGAAGTATTGCCATTGCAAAATCCTCCTCTACCAGTTGCTGCGTATGGACCGATAAGTGTACACCTGAGGTTGGCTAATGGACAATGCAATACAAAGGGTTGCAATGAAGGTAAGTGTATGTCAGCCTGGCAGCATTTTTGTGTCTGTAGATCACTTTTTATACCAGCTGTCATACTAACTGGTCTCCGCTCTCACAGTGGATGTGGCCTATAACTCTTTCTACACGGAGGCAGACTATCCTGTGACCAAAGTACTGAGGGACCCTGTGTACGTGGAGGTTCAACTCCTTGACAAGACAGATCCCAACCTTGTCCTGACTCTTGGTCGCTGTTGGACCACCACAAGCCCCAACCCTCACAGTCTGCCACAGTGGGACATT
>NW_024622204.1:0-3638 GCF_008729295.1 Plectropomus leopardus
ATACTGAATGACAAGGATCAAAATGTTGACCTCACCTGCCTGTTTCTGGACTTTTACAGGAAAAAAGATGACAAGAAAGAGGAACCCAAAAAGGATGACAAGAAAGACGAGAAAAAAGACGAGAAAAAAGACGAGAAGAAAGATGAGAAGAAAGATGACAAGAAAGACGACAAGAAAGATGACAAAAAGGATGATAAAAAAGATGATAAAAAGGAAGAACCGTAAGTACTAGATAATATTTCCTTTGGATGCTATTTTTTTTAGGCTGAAATTCTTCAATACTGCTACCAATTGACATCACTTTCCTTGTGCTGCGTTCAGACAACTTCACAAGTATTATATATTATATATCTCCCTATACCCCTTTTCTCATATAGAAAGGAGGTGTGGATCATGGACCCTGCCACCGATTTGTACTATTACTGGCTGTGCACAATATCCATCCCAGTGTTCTACAACCTAATGTTCCTGGTTGCCAGGTCTGAATTTATGTCATTTTCAGTTTCCTTTTTAATTTACTGTTGCTTTATAGGTGATTGATATGGGTTTCCTTCCCGGCAGGGCTTGTTTTAATGAACTGCAGTATGCAAATACAAGCACATGGATGGTTTTGGACTACATTTCCGATACTCTCTACTTCATTGACACCTTTGTGAGAGCCAGGACAGGTAAGTGACTGGAACTTTGCTAAATATGTGAAGAGTAAGGGGAGCTTTGAGCATATAAAAATGCTAATGGAACTACGTCTTCTTATCTGTCAATAGGTTTTCTGGAACAAGGTCTTCTTATAAAGGACGAGAAGATGCTGAAAGAAAAGTACATGAAGACATTCCAGTTCAAGGCAGACATCATATCAATACTTCCTACAGATATTATATTCCTCCAAATTGGAGTTGACAACCCAGAGTGGAGGTTCAACCGTCTTTTCAGGTTAGCCCGACTCTTTGAGTTCTTTGACCGGACAGAAACTCGAACAAATTTCCCCAACATCTTCCGAATTGGTAATCTAGTACTTTACATCATCATCATTATCCACTGGAACGGTTGCCTCTACTTTGCCATCTCCAAGGTGCTTGGCTTTGGCTCAGACACCTGGGTTTATCCAGACCTGAAGAATCGTGAGTATGCTCGCCTGGCCAGGCAGTACATCTACTGCTTTTACTGGTCCACTCTTACTCTGACCACCATTGGAGAGACACCACCCCCAGTTCGAGACTTTGAATACTTTTTTGTGGTGGCTGACTTCCTCACTGGGGTTCTGATCTTTGCCACAATTGTCGGCAATGTTGGTGCCATGATTTCCAACATGGGTGCTGCACGTGTAGAGTTCCAGGCAAAGATTGACTCTATCAAGCAGTACATGCAATTTCGAAAGGTCACCAAAGACCTGGAGGTAAGGGTAGTGAAGTGGTTTGACTACCTGTGGACAGAGGAGAAAACCTGTGATGAGAAGCTGGTGCTGAAGAACCTGCCAGACAAGCTAAAGGCTGAGATCGCCATCAATGTCCATCTGGAGACTCTAAGTAAAGTGCGCATCTTTCAAGACTGTGAAGCGGGTTTGCTGGTTGAGCTGGTCCTCAAACTTCAGCCTCAAGTTTTCAGTCCTGGTGACTACATCTGTAAGAAGGGGGACATCGGCAGGGAAATGTATATCATCAAAGAGGGAAAACTGGCTGTAGTAGCAGATGATGGGGTCACCCAGTTTGTGGTCCTCAGTGATGGGGCATACTTTGGAGAAATCAGCATCCTTGGTATCAAGGGAAGTAAGGCAGGAAACCGAAGAACAGCCAACATCCGAAGTGTGGGCTACTCTGATCTGTTTGCCCTGTCCAAAGATGATCTAATGGAGGTACTCGTCGAGTATCCTGATGCTAAAACTTTGCTGGAAGAGAAGGGAAAGGCAATCCTGATGAAAGATAATCTCATAGACGAGTCGCTGATGACTGCCATAGATGCCAAAGACTTGGAGAACAAAGTCGACGTCATTGAAGCCAGTTTGGATGTCATGGCTATCAAATTTCGAAAGCTGGCAGAACAGTTTGAATCTTCTCAGCGCAAACTCAAGCAAAGGCTCACTAATATGTCGAACCAAGTCCGAACCCTCAGAGTAGATGAGTAGATCTTGGCTTGGCACGACTACTGCGGGTCGTAGGAACTTTTCCACTTAAGGACATTCCTTCTGAGGTAATCCCACGGTGTCATAGGACTCTTCACCAAATGACATATGACTAGCAGCTGGACAGTGGATGCCTCCATTCATTATCTCATATGTGGTCAAAGAGAAAGGTTGCCTTGAAAGTTGACCTCATAAACACAGATATTAAAGGGCTAAGTAACTCAATACTTTATAAGCACTAACTGAAATGTGTTCCGACTGAGTATCAAAAAATTGTCTGGTACCACAAAAGGGCACAGAATACTTCATATTCTTGTTTACATCCGTTAAACGGACACTGTCTGATCATTTAGATTATTTTGTACTGATAGATTAAGCAAAGTTCCACTACAAATGTTTGTATGCTGCAATTGAGAAATTTGGCTTATTGTGTTAAGTTTTTTAAATGAATGTAATGAGTAACAAAAGGCATAAAAATGTACAAAGGGGGTCTGAGAGCAAATTTATGTAATATTTGCATGTGTCATTAAGATATTTGACTGATGCCCAGCCTGAGCAATTCCCTTTTATAATCAATTACAAAGGTATCTATTCAAAGCGATCCACAACTTTACATATAATACTATTGTAACTTTGCCTAGATCTTAAGTAAAATGCAGTTTCTCCTACGCAGCCCCCCCCCAATTTTAATAAGAATGTTATTTAAAAATACTATCCTTTTTCATTTTCAGTTGTGAAATTTGTAGCATTACCAGAAGTTCTGTTTCCTGTGTCTGTTTTTCAAGAACTGTTTGAAATAAACTGATTTGAAGTCAGTCTGCGTTTATGTTCATCTGAAACAGAAACAGACCAACAGTGAGTCAATTTAGGACGTAACATGTAAGTTAACATTACGGGACTATTAATATAGGAAAGGATCAACTGTCGATTACATCTATAAAGTATGTATGGATTTTCAAACTTCTTAAACTTGACAACAAGCACCTGATGGAAGAGGAGCTGTCCATTTAACTGTCCTGCTAAAATGATCATGGACTTCATCGGGCATTTTTAGTGCAACAACCTCACAACTCACAACAACACTCCTGTTTGACATAGAGGAAAGAGTTAATAGTAAATAAAAGAGAGGATAGATGCAATACTTACCAACAAACGACACCACATCCACAAACAAGTGAAACAAGTGCTCGGCTGCAACCTGATAATAACAGCCTATGAAACAGTGGCACAGCCAGTATTCAGGTCCTTTACTTTAGAAAAGAGTACTATACCACCCAGTGAAAATACTCTGTTACAGGTAAAAAAAACTTGTAAACTTGTATAATGTCTGCTGTGGCTCTGGAGAAAAATAGCCCTGATTATGTAATCAGATGTAACTTTGTTATCTCTCTCAAATAGTCCCACTGAAAGGAATGTGCAATAGTCAGTTGTCACAGTACCACTTTGACAACATTTAAACACTTTAATATCTATTCATTTGTTTTTGTTTTGCCTATTGTTTTGATCAGAAATGAACAACCAA
>NW_024622205.1:0-1701 GCF_008729295.1 Plectropomus leopardus
TTTGACCTCATGTATGCCAAGAGAGCCTTTGTCCACTGGTATGTTGGGGAGGGCATGGAGGAGGGAGAGTTCTCAGAGGCCAGAGAAGACATGGCTGCCCTGGAGAAGGATTATGAAGAAGTCGGCACTGACAGCATGGGAGAGGAAGATGAAGAGGGAGAGGAGTATTGAAGGGCCAAACATCATCCAGGCTTTGTCATCACACATTCCGAAAGTTATCATGAATGTAACACATTCCCAACAACACTCTGATAACCTGTGGTGGTGATCAATATCAGTATTATCAATAAAATGTTCTCATGAACCTTTTAAATGATGAATTGTGGTTATTTCTGAACTTGTCCAGCATAGCCATATTTATATTGTAAATTATTACAACAACAATAGCTAAACAGCTTGCTAGCTGATAATAAACCTTTTATACTGAATAATCTGGAATGATCTCAGACTATAGACCTTTGCATTTAACATTTACAACTGCCACAGATCATACCCAGCCTTCAGAGGCAACCCGTAATATCGTTAGCACTGTGATGAAATTTATAAAGACCGCTGTCTTTAAAAAGTAAACATACACAATATTTGAGCAAGATCAAATCAATAGTAGCGCCCAAATAAATATATTTATCAGAGTAAACATAGATTAAAAAAATCTTCACTACGTATTTTGTTAAATTTCCATTAGACAGGACTTCAGAATGTGTGCTTACATGCAGTTCCCATTAATATACAAAGGAAAGTCCAACTTCCTGCCTTTTTGTGCCTTGTTGATGATTTGCCACAAAGTATACAATGGGGCCAGACAGGCCTTGAACCCGCAGTTACTTCCCTCAGCCACCAGATGGGAGAAATGTAACCAGTTGGTAAAGTTTGAGTTACTTTGGTCCACTGACAGCATGCAAAGAAATTTAGAGTTTAAACATGACTGACCAGTCCATGAGCTCATCATGTGATCCTGATGACACACACACTGAACTACAGACCTACTTTCTGGTGAGCTACACTTCTCTGGTCAACTAACTTTGATGTACTTTATACTGTACTTTGCTCTCACTGAACAGTGAGTTTATAAAGGGCTAATACTCTTCTATCACTACAATATGTTCCTCCTTCATATACTCCTTTATAAGGACACTTAACTGTAGTTATAAACAGCAAAAAGTTCTCAGCTCCTTTACCCAAGTAAGAACATTAGTAACCACTAGGTAAAAACACTTCATTATAATTAACTGTTTAACTGTGTTCAAAGTCTTAAGAGCAGAAAAACTGTATTTAAAGAACTCATGCAGCAGAATCGTCCTTTTAGAATTATAATAAAGATTGTAGGTTGAATGAATAATTACTGAATGATTATTGAAACATTGTAGCTGGTCCATGTTGACTTATTTTGACTGAAGATTTATAGAAACTGTCCTTATGCATGTATTAATCTGCATAGTAGCTATGGCTGTCAAATAAATGAAGTACCCATAAAGGAAAATACTTAAGTGAAGTATACCTAAAAAATTGAACTTAGTTGCCTCCTTGAGTAAACTGTTCATTTCCCCACTGCATTTGTAACACTATAATTAGCATTTATCTAAATAGTTATTTTTAAGATGACATGAAATTAAAGTGTTTCCGGTTAAAAATTCATAAAAAATTATACATTCATAAAAATTCATAATAAACATAGATATATTTTTTTTCAAAATACTTATA
>NW_024622206.1:0-1464 GCF_008729295.1 Plectropomus leopardus
TTTTGGGATGTTCTTGCAACATCTTTTGCTGTGGCGTGTCACAGCACGCTATTTTATGTGGTTTAAAATGGTTTTAAGCAGTTTTTCGGGAATGTCAGTTTTTGACATTTTTGCCTTATTATAGCCTTGCATTTTTGATGGCTTTTTGGACGTGGTATTTAATGGTGTTTTGTGATGTTTTTGCAAAATCCTTTGCTATGGCGTGTCTTGGCACACTATTTGATGTGGTTTAAGATGGTTTTTTAGCAGTTTTTTCCAATGGTATTTTTTGACATTTTTGCCATACTATAGCCTTGCAATTTTTGTGGATTTTTGGACATGCTATTTAATGGTGTTTTGGGATGTCCTTGCAACTTCCTTTGCTATGGTGTGTCTCAGCACCCTATTTTATGTGGTTTAAAATGGTTTTAGCAGTTTCTTTGAAATTACAATTTTTCACGATTTTGCCATACTATAGCCTTGCATTTTTGATGGATTTTTTGACATGCTATTTAATGGTGTTTTGTGATGTTCTTGCAACTTCCTTTGCTATGGCGTGTCTCAGCACCCTATTTCATGTGGTTTTAAATAGTTTTAAGCCGTTTCGTGGAAATAGCATTTTTGAAATTTTTGCCATACAATAGCTTGCATTTTTGGTGGATTTTTTGACATGCTATTTAATGGTGTTTTGGGATGTTCTTGCAACATCTTTGCTGTGGCGTGTCACAGCACGCTATTTTATGTGGTTTAAAATGGTTTTAAGCAGTTTTTCGGGAATGTAATTTTTTGACATTTTTGCCTTAACTATAGCCTTGCATTTTTGATGGCTTTTTGGACGTGGTATTTAATGGTGTTTTGTGATGTTTTTGCAAAATCCTTTGCTATGGCGTGTCTTGGCACACTATTTGATGTGGTTTAAGATGGTTTTTTAGCAGTTTTTTCCAATGGTATTTTTTGACATTTTTGCCTTACTATAGCCTTGCATTTTGGTGGATTTTTGGACATGCTATTTAATGGTGTTTTGGGATGTTTTTGCAAAATACTTTGCTATGGCATGTCTCGGCACGCTATTTTATGTGGTTTTAAATGGTTTTAAGCCGTTTTTTGGAAATAACATTTTTTGACATTTTTGCCATAGTATAGCCTTGCAATTTTCTTGGATTTTTGGACATGCTATTTAATGGTGTTTTGGGATGTTCTTGCAACTTCCTTTGCTATGGCGTATCTCGGCACGCTATTTTATGTGGTTTTAAATGGTTTTAAGTCGTTTTTTGGAAATAGCATTTTTGACATTTTTGCCATACTATAGCCTTGCATTTTTGATGGATTTTTGGACATGCTATTTAATGCTGGTTTGGGATGTTCTTGCAACATCTTTTGCTGTGGCGTGTCTCAGCACACTATTTTATGTGGTTTAAAATGGTTTTAAGCAGTTTTTCAGGAATGTCATTTTTTTGACATTTTTGCCATACTATAGCCTTGCAA
>NW_024622207.1:0-3188 GCF_008729295.1 Plectropomus leopardus
CTGTCTGCTGTAACACCAGGCTATGTAATGTTTCCCTCCAAACAAATCCTGAGAATAAAGGTTTTATTATTTAAAGGAGACAAATGTGTTTGCAGAATATCTTTAGAATTTTTGTAGAAATGTTGAGTTAAGTGCAAGTCTGGCGATATTCTCTATTTTACTTATCATAATCAAATACACATAAAGACCAACAGCTGATGTATGTACTAACAAGAATTGTGTGTGTACCAACAGTACTTTTTTGGGACATTCTCTACTGTGACTTTTTAATGGCCCTTCTTATGACGTATGACATTTTTCAACATGCTGTACAAGGACTTTTTCAGTTTATTCAACATGCTAAGCCATGATATTTTTTTAAACATATGACCTTTTTCAATGTTTTTACATGCTTTTCAATTACCTTTTTCAATGTTTTGTGAACATTTTTTTCAATGATTTTTGTCATCATACTATACTATGACATTTTTGTGATGATTCTTGACATACTATACTATGACTTTCTGATGCCATGTTGGTCGACATACTACACTGACGATTTTTCATGATTTTATTCTTTGACATTTTTTTGATGATTTTGGACGATATGATGTTATGTGATGATTTTGGATGACACACTGTACTATGATGTTTTGTCATGATTTCAGATGACATGCTATTCTATGAAGTCTTCTCAAGATTTTGGACGCCATGCGTTACTATGACATTTTTTCATGATTTTTGATGTCATAATGTACTATGATGTTTTTTCATGATTTTAGACAGCATATTATACTATGATGTTTTATGATTTGTGATGCCATACTATACTATGACGGTTTTTAATGATTTTCGATGCCATGCTACGATATGGTGTTTTGTCATGATTTTGGATGACATACTAAACAAAGTTTTTTCATATTTTGGACAGCAAACTACAATATGGCATTTTTTCATGATTTTTGATGCCATACTAAACTATGACCTTTTTAATTGAGTATACTTTGTCATCCAAGATAGTGTGAAAATGTCATAGTGTAGCATGTCATCAAAAATAGCAAAAAGTGTCATACTATAGCATATCGTTCTAAATACCATACAAATGTCATACTATAGCATGTCATCCAAAATGGCATAAAAATGACAGTAAGCATGGCGTTCAAATAAAATAAAAATGTCATACTATAGAATGTCGTCAAAAATATCATAAAACTGTCATATATAGCATGTCGTCCAAATACCATTAAAAATGTGATACCATAGCTCACTAGAGTAAAAAAGTCATACTAAAGCACGTCGTCCAAAATAGCATAAAAATGTCACACTATAGTATGTCATCGAAAATACCATAAAAATGTCAAACTACAGCATGTTATCCAAAATGGCATAAAAATCAGAATTTAGCATGTTGTCCCAAATACCATAAAAATGTCATACTTCAGCATGTCGTCCAAAATACCATTAAAAATGTCATACTTCAGCATGTCGTCCAAAATACCATTAAAAATGTGATAGTATAGCACGTCGTCCAAAATACCATAAAAATGTCATACAATAGCATGTCGTCCTAATAGAATAAAAATGTCATACAAAAGCATGTTGTCCAAAACAGCATAAAAAAGTCTTACTATAGCATGTCGTCCAAAATGGAATAAAAACATCACACTGTAGTATGTCATCCAAAATACCATAAAAATGTCAAACTATAGCACGTCGTCCAAAATACTATTAAAATGTCACAATATAGTATGTCATCAAAAATACCATGAAAATGTCATACTAAAGCATGTCATCCAAAAAAATAAATATGACATACTATAGCATGTCGTCCAAAATGGCATAAAAATGACATAGTATAGCATGGCGTTCAAATAAAATAAAAATGTCATACTATAACATGTCTTCCAAATAAAATAAAAATGTCATACTATAGCATGTCGTTCAAAATACCCTAAAAATGTCATACGATAGCATGTCACTCAAAATAGAACAAAGTTGTGTTCATGGTTTTATTGTATAACTACTGAAACACAGTGCAGTCCCAGTAAGTAGATGGTACTGCACCACCTATCTGATGAACATTGAGTGTTTTTTGGTGATAAAAATACAGGATATCAGTATATGATTATCATTGGCAGCTTCCTGTTCCTGTAAACTAGGAACTAGTGATACGTGAGAAATAGCACAAAACCCAATGACTAGATTAAATGCTAGAGAGGAAACTGCAACAGGAGACCTGAAAGAGACATATAAGATCTAGACCCAGTAAGTGAGGGACATACAGCAAGGATACACCAGCTGGACATCATGGATCACACACTGCTCCTGTTGCTGTGGACCTCAGGTAAGACTTCAGCATCTTTAACCACACTGACTAATCAGGCCCAAACTGGGGCAGGAGTTTAGGAACAGCACCGATTAAAACCCCAAATTTTTACTGTGAACAAATACATTTTATATATGCCTTTGGCACATTTTATGCGCTTGTCATTCTTAATTTTTTGATAATTTTTGGCAGGACTGTGTATTTTTGTTTAATCTGTGAATTCCCAGCTCAGCTCCTACAATAAGTCTAAAATACACCATGGAAACAAAATTGTTACATTCACACTGTCAAGTGCAAAAAATGCACCATTGAAACCCATTCAACCTGACATTTTTGATCTCACAGCCATCAAAGCATAAAAAATGCACTGTATTATGTTTGGGTGTCATTCTGGGCTTTTGCCTTGAAATTTTGTAATGTTCTACCTGATAATGTTATTTTTTTCTAACCATATTTGACATATGGAGAAAATACATACTATTTCCACTCGTGCACTGTCACAATCAATGTAACTGCAAATCACTGACAAATCCCAGGCTGTGATCATCTTAATAAATAAAAAAAAATACATTTTTGTGTTTTTAAAAAAATCTAAAAACATAGTGGCATCATGACAAAAATCTTGCATTTAAAGGGTTAAAATTCTGAAAATTGATGGATATTTGATATTAATGATTAGGACTGGTGTTGGTTAAATATGTACTCAATGAAAGTAGAAAATACCTTTAATGTATAGTATTTTTAAAAGCTTGATTTTGAGAGGCGCATTTTGTGCGCGGAGCAGAACGAGTGAGTGTAATAATAGAGCGGAGTAAGGGATATATAATATATATATTTTAAAATTAAAGCTTTTATTACAAGCTAAGGGCTGACGTGTCCTTGT
>NW_024622208.1:0-2234 GCF_008729295.1 Plectropomus leopardus
ATTCGTCCTAAAATCAGAGAAATTTTCTGAATTCCTAGAAACTTCCTAAAATCCTGGAAACATGTAGGCCTCTTGGGCTGCTGCACTTGGCCTCCTGTCATCTTGCAAAGCTAGATGAGAATCCCTGCTATAGCCAATGCCCTATGACTTCTGATGCTCATTGTCATTTTAAGCAACGTCCTTAAACACCTGTGCTACCTACACTAAACCCAGCCATCCTTTCATATCATTATTTACTTACTTACAAACAACGTCAAAGGTCTTATTAATAGGGAAGCGCAACACCTCAGATGATGCTGTTTGGTGGATGGCCTCTTTATCTCATTCTCTCTATGCGTGTGTATTTCACATCCACGGTATTTCATGGACACAGTAGTGTATTTGAGATGAGAGGCACACTCAGTGCAGACGCAGCGCCCCCAGTGTCTATATATGTATTCTCTGATTGGAGCAGGGAGGAGGGGGATTTGGAAACGTAAAATAGAAGCGACCAGATGACATCATTACGCCGCGTCCATTCAATCTCAAATATGTGCACTCCTAATCCAAACCGGCGTACACCGAAACTCGTCTTGGTTGGTCGTGTCAGCCCTGGAAACAATGCTCTGACCCAAACGGGCTACCAAGACCGCTGAGGATGCAAAAATTCCCCCAGTATTCACGAAAGGGACAACAGCTATCGAGTCGTCGCGTCCGGTTATCTTTAACACTTTATTTAAGCGGCTAACTCCATCTACGCCAAGGCTTTGATGCGAACCCGAGCACCCCGGTGCGCATAACGAGCACACCCATTGTGATTTTTAGCGGCTATCACACTTTACTGATAGTTGGCTACCATCACAGCTGGCTAATCACGTCTGTATGTAAAGAATAAAAGAATTAATGCAACAGCGACAAAGGGTGTTGAATAGTTAAATACAAAACTTTACACCTGAAGAAATGAACAGTCGACTGCAAGAGATTCGCGAGCGACAGAAACTCCGGCGGCAGCTTTTAGCTCAACAGGCAAGTGGACAGTACGCCTCTTGTTGTTAGCACGAAGCTAATCTTAAATTCACCAGTTAGCTAACTTCAGCTGTAACGTTATCTGCTGACCGTCCATGGAGCCGCTATATAACTAAATGTTGTATGAAAAACGCATTTTCCACTGTGTGGTGAACAAAGACAGAGTTTGTCGCACGCATGCATCCACGGGTGATGTAAAATTAGCAGACGTACTTCCGCCAAGTGTTTAAATTGGACCTAAAGCGCCAACAACTGTACTGTAAATATAAATGAACTAAACCAGTAAGCTCTTTGACCTATAAAGCTATATAGCTATATCTTGTTATTCTTGGTGTTTATTGTTACAGCGTTGCAGTGATATTTATATTTTTCAATCTTTCACGTGCATACCAGTTTTATACAATGTATTGCACCATGTGTGACACACTCAGCACATTATCAATATTATAATTTAATTATTCACATATTAGTGCTAATTGTTCACTCCTGTACTTCTTACGTTTGTATTTTTACACACCTACATACTCAGCATATTATACATACTTTATTCTAAATATTTACATTCTTGTTTACTCTTGCTGTATTTCTATATAATATCTTTAAATACTTGTGCTGGTACTTATTTTTAATTTCAATATTGGAAATATTGTACTTATTAATACTTTAATCTGGCAGCTTTAGTGGTTTATAGATGAATATGTTTGCATTAAAAACACAAGAATAGTGTAGAAATTATGACGTTTTGTTATAAATTAAACTACCCTGTAATTTAAGCAAGTACAGCTAAAATGATTGGTTGATTAATCATTTAGCCAAGTGGTATCTATTTTGATAAACATTTAAGTCATTTTATAAATACTTTTTAGTTTTAGTTGTTTTGAGTGGTTTTTTTTTTATTTTGGGTGGATTGGGTACTTTGGCAATTATTTTAAGAAACTTTTAAGTCATTTTCTTTTTTTAAATTGTTTTAAGTTTTAGAGTATTTTTTAAAAAAATTTCTGAATTGGGTACTTGGGCAGTTATTTTAAGAAACATTATACAACATTTAAGTAAATATACATTCTTTTTTTCTTTTTTTAAATAACCTTGGATTTTGGGACTGTTTTCTTTCTAGATTTTACTGAATTGGGTACTTTGGGTACTACTACTTTTCATACCTAAAGTACAATTTTTTCTGATTATACTTACTTTCACTCAGGCAACATTTTTAATGCAGGTCTTTTACTTAT
>NW_024622209.1:0-1816 GCF_008729295.1 Plectropomus leopardus
ACACACACACACACACACACACACACACACACTTCATAGTTTTCCTACCTTACCAGTAAACTTGAGTATTGCTTGATACACACTATATGTCCAAAAGTATGTGGACACCCTGAAAAAACAATTACTGATGGGGAATGGAAACGTGATATTATCAGCTGTGTTTTATCACACATAAAGGAAGCAGGCAGCAGGTTGACAAAGACTTACTGAAATGAAAACTGCAGATGATTGTTGATATTATCAGCCACCCAGACCACAATGCATTATGATAAGTAATTCAGAGGACCTATCACCACCAACTTATCAAAGCAACATTATGCAACTTTAAATTGATTGTTGAGTTTCATTTCCAGTTTGGGTTGGTGTAATGCATCGATATTTAAATTTAAGGCACTGGGAATGACACTCAACAATCAATGAAAGTTGCATAATGTTGCTTTAAATGCACGGCTGCAAGATTTAAAAAAAAAACTGGCTCCGGGCTTAGAAGGCAGGTTTTCTTTAAAAGACGTTTGACTATTTATTTTTACTTACAACATTTTTGCTCTTTAAAAATCACCAGTAATTTTTAAATTTAAAAAAATGACAAATGTTTTTCTTTCTTTCATTTTTTAAAGAAAACATGCTATTAAAGTTATGTTTCTCAAAAAAAAAATAGCCTTTTTTTCTTTAAAAATGTTTGAGGATTTTTTATAAGATAAACTTTGGGCAATTTTTTTTCTTTAATTTTTTTGGTGATTTTCAGAGAAAAAAATACATGCTTTCCAAATCCTTCAGCTCCAACAAAACTCACCAAAAATACACTATTTATCACAACCAGAAATTATTGTTGGATCATGTTTTTTTTGTGGGTTTCTGAAACTAATTTCCATGACTTTTCCAAAACTTTCATGGTATATTTAGTTTTCCAAAACTTGATTTTGATTGATGATTTTTCTGTTTTTTTTAATGATCGTAAAAACCCTGAACATCTCTACGACCGACATCTCCAACACTCGGCAACTCACACCAAAACAATCTAGACCGACAAGTAGCACTGAAGGTAGGAGGAAAATTGAACGTAATTTTGAGGTGATCTGTCGCTTTAACACCAGTGAGCTCGAAACCAGAGTGTTTCTGGGTCAAATCAAAAACCTTCAGTACTTCAGCACATTAGGACCTGAGGGGAGCCCAGAGAAGCTCCACTGCAGCAGTTTAGGTGCCTTGCTTAATGGAACTTTAGTAGAAAGACCTGGAGAGAGTGGGAGTGTGTTTATGTTTAAGAAGGTCAGTAGAGCAACTCACTTTCTCTTTTTCACTCCCTCTCTCTCTCAGCTCCCAAAAGTCATTAATTATGATACACACCCACACACACACACTTACACACACAAACAGTGATGCTGCATAAGGTAGAACCCTTCAAGTTCATGCACACGCACACACACACACACACACACACACAAACACACACACACACACACACTGCCACCTCCATAGCTAAGCAGATAAAGGATTAGTGGTTGATCCTGTTTAGGCCAGGCTGTTTGGCTGAGCTGACTTTCACACTACCAACCTCTCTCACACACACACACACACACACACACACACATGAACGCGGACACACACACACACTTACACACTCTCTCTGTCTCTTAACCCCGGGGGCACGTACAGACAATGTCTCAGTACTGATGTATTTAAAGAAACACACAACCTTATGCACACATTTAACCCTGTGACACATTGACACACACTATAAAAAGGTGCATAGAGCGGAGTCATATATAGAAACACACACACACACACACACACACACACACACACACACACACACACA
>NW_024622210.1:0-1152 GCF_008729295.1 Plectropomus leopardus
TACATTTTTGCTATGAATAATAACAATAAGATAATAAATTCTGCAAATCTTTCATTAGTAGGTCAAACTCAAAAGTGAAGAAGTTTAATGTCTTACAGTGTGCATACTGCATGCAAAAGTGTATATTTTAGAATAGAATAGAATAGAATAGAATAGAATAGAATAGAATAGTTTTGTTACAGCAGCAAATAAGAGAACAGCAACTAAATTAAATATTCATTAAAAAGGCCAAAATGATACAAATATATACATATACATATATACACACACACACACACATATATATATGTATGTATGTATATGTATATATTTGAAGGCACTTGACATAGAATAGAATAGAACAAAATAAAATAACAACAATAATAATAATAATAATAATAATAATAAAGTGTTTACAGTATGTACGGAGTGATCATGTGTTATGTATGTAAGGTATGTGATTTGGTGTCTTGGGCAGAGCCAAAATGTAACTCTTTCTTTCAGGTGAGTATCCATTGTCTCAGTGTCTAATAATAAACAGCACACTATTACTTATTATTATCTTAATTGGCACAGAGCATTCAAACAAGAACAAAAGCAAGTAGGTGGTGGAAAGTGATGCCATTTCTGCTGTGATGGCAGCAGGTCCACCTGCTTGTCCTTCAGACAGAAGAAACTGGAAACTGTTAAACTGTTGCATTTACAAACTTAATGCTCTGCTTTCTCTTTCCCTCCCCCTCCCTGTTCTGTCTCGCTTCCTGCAGTGTGTGTGGCATGATGTGGGCTGGCACACTCTGCTGAGTGGGCAATGAGGCACAGCTGGTCTCATTCTCTGCAATCAGCTCCTCCATAAAAACCACCTGCCAAGTCATGTATCGAGTATAATGTCATCAGGCCCAGGCGGAGGCCATCAATAGACATTTCCTTCTTCATAACCTCATATTTTCATAATCTTGGCTGTTCTCCTGAAACACAACAGGGTAACATTTAGATATTTTGTGTTGAACTGTCACCCATTTATTAATTAAACAGAACCTGGTCCCACTTACCTTTTCATCCGCAGAACGTTTACATCGCTTCCACCTTTAACAATGAAAAAAGAAAGTGTGGAAATGTAACTCTTCAGCATTTCAGTCACAGTATGAAATGTCACAGTCCAAGAGTGTTGTGTAT
>NW_024622211.1:0-1616 GCF_008729295.1 Plectropomus leopardus
GGAGGAATTGTACAGTTGAGACGGTTAATGTACGGTAAAAATCTCGTACATTTGCAGCTAATTGACAGTGAGGTTGTTTTTATGAGCGATTCTCAGAAACGCAATTATTACACAAGTATTACCACAAGCCAAGAAATCGCCCCGTTATGAGCAGGCATGTTTTAAACAGCTACTGCACCGTAACGCAATAACGCGTCACGATGCTCTTTAGTTCTTCTGCCCCCCGGTGGCCAAATTATCCATTAATGCAGCTTTAAGTGTTTGTTACTGTCTTTACTTTTTCGCTGCTCTGCTAAATTTATGTTTCGTTAACTCGTCACGTTAACTTTGCCAGGTCTTTTTGTGTCGGTAAATCGTCTGGCACTACTTTTCGTTGAGTCGGTGGGTGACTCATGTCGCTCAGAGTGTGGTATTGTGAAAGCAATTATGACCGCTTGCCTACATGTGGTGATTTCTGTATTCACGTCCGATTAGCGTTGAAAGCCATCCCTTCTGACAAAATGAGTCATGAGTGGAGGTGAGTGAAATGCAGACAGTCCGTCCCCTGTAGTGAAGCCTGGCACTTAGAGAGTGGGAGGGAGAGAGAGTAAGCAATAGAGACAGAGCGAGGGAGGGAGGTATGTCATGCACTGGATTACAACCAGTGTGTGTTTGGGAGACGGAGACTCCTGCTACAAGACATTGAGCTTTAATTCAACCTTTAAAAACAGTGTGAGCACGTTTGCAGCACATAGATTCAGCACTTTGTGCAGGTAAGAGACTTTTTTGGAGCTGTATTTTGTGAGTCGAGAGTAGTATTTTTTTCTTTTTGTGGAGCTGTGTGCAAAAGGGGGTGTGTCTGGAAAAAAAAACAAAAGTGTGGGGAAGTGAGACGGCAGCACCGAACAGCAAGAACTTTGATCCAGTTTAAAGTTGTGTCCTCGTAATGGACGCGGTGAAGTCTAAACAGAAGGAAGTGGACACTGTGTGCATGTTTTGTCTTTATGTTTTGTTTTTCTGTCCAAAAACAGACGTTGTGTGTGTCACTCTATTCAACTTGCATCGAGCTTCCTGACTGAGCTCATGTATACACAGGAAGAGAAGGCAGTGCAATATCAGAGTGTTACTTTTCATGTCAGTTATTTAACCCCTTGAAACTTGAGCAAATTGGCTTGATTTTTTTCAAAAGATGGGGATAAAAAGAAAGAAAAGTTACCCCAAAATTACATGAAATTAAAATATTAGCAAGAATTGTGTGAAAAATTGCACAAAAATCACCTAAAAATACTTTAAAAAAAAAAAACACAATAAAGGAATCAGTGAAAAGTTACTGGAATTTCCTGAAAATAAGTTGAAAAAAATATTAGCAAGAAACCAGTGAAAATTTAAGCAAAACTTTGCTGAAAATAAGTAAAAACCTAAGCATGAAATTAGTGAAAAATGGAAAGAATTAGTAACAAATTACAAGAAAATTACCTGGAAAAAAATAAAAAGAAATAAAAGAAAAAAGAAAAAAAATACAGATATTCACATATATTTTATTTTTATATTTATAAGAATCATAAATACAATTTTCTGGATATTTTCCCCGTTTGATAATATTGAACAATGTTTTTTGTCATCTTTTACAGATTTTA
>NW_024622212.1:0-4500 GCF_008729295.1 Plectropomus leopardus
CCGTGACTTTCCAGACCGGACACGCGCTCTGCTGTTGCTATGGAAACGGTGCGTTACAACTGTTTACACTGTAGATGTGAAAATTAACATTTTAACCCTTTAAAACCTGCAGCTGCGTGATTTCTCCCTAAAACATAAAAAAGTCAATGAGTAATTTAACTAGAAATTAGCCCAAATTAGCAAAAAATTAGTTAAATCTTAATCTAAATGACCAAAAACTAAATAAATAAAAGAACAAAAACAGGAAATGACTACAAATAATAATAAACAATAATTATTATTTTCTGAAACATAACTTTACATAAATAATTATATAAATTTAGGTTTCTTTTTTTCTTTTTCCAACTCTTTTGATAATTTCCTAATGTTTCTCTCCCGTTTTCAAGCTAATCTTCAGGTCTTTTTTGTGCCTTTTTTCTTGTGTTTTTAATAGAAATCTAATGACTGTGTTTGTGAAAGGCATCTGAATGCAGCACAAGAAAACCGATGCTGATCCAGGTTTTTTAAGACTTTAATTACAGGATTTTTATTTTATTTCTACATTATTTTAGGAAGTCATGAGGCTACAGTGGCCACCAGGAAACCAAAATCATAAAAAAAAAAAAATTAATGATCGATTTTTCAGGGTTTTTTTATTCAGATACCTGTCAAGTATCTGTTTAAGTTCTTGTAGTAAATTTAGTGGCGTGCTTAAAACTACACACACACACACACACACACGTATATGTACATAAGCACACCAGGGCTGATTCCTAAATTTTTAGAAATGCCAATGGGGCCACAGACACATCGCCCATGACCCACTGAAAATCCTAACCAAAATTCTTATTTTTCTTAATTATAAGGATTTTGCATTTTTTTAATTTAATGGTTTAATTTTATTTATTTTTTGGTTTAAGTTTAATGGTTTTAATTTGCTGTTAATCTCAATCCTTTCCAAATAATTCTGAAATACACTACAAAAAACATTGTTTAAATAACATTTTATTAACTTAAAAGAAGTCAAATATTAAAAAAAAAGTCTAAAAATATACTTTTTAAAAAAAATATTTCATTGTTATTCTTAACTGCTGTTATACGTTTTCCAATGTAAAGGTTCAAAAGCTGTTTCAGAGTATTTCTTATGTTTTTTGGCTTAAAATAGTGAAATATATGTGGTGAAATTTTAACTTTAGTGTAAAAATACTTCACTCTGTTCAAAAAATGCCACCTTTTAATAGCAATGTGTTGAATGAAAATGTACGTTTTTGACTGCTGTCTCACAGGGCTCTTGGGATCATACATTTTGTGAAGACAGTTATTTTGTCAATCACAATGTATTAAAATATAAATGCAAAAAGTCTAAAAAAAAAATACTTGCAAGACCTATAAAATAGCCATGTTAATTTTTAATTATAACAACCAAGTAGATAAATAAAACCCCAAAATTCCTGTTAAAAAAGTCCATCATGATGCTGCAGGACAAATAAATTCACTTTTAACCTCATAAACAATATAAAAATTTAATGAGAAAAAAACCTTTAAAATCCTTTTTAATAATGTGGAAACATTTGTTGGACCAATTTAATTTTTATTAGTAATCAACTTAAAACCGCGAGTTTATAATAATGGTAACAGTACATTAAACTTGAAAATTCCTTTTAAATTTGTGAAAAACTTAATTTTTATGAATCAACTTTAAAATGTGTTCATAAATACGGTTATTTAATATGTAACCATCATAATTATGAACATAAGTTTTTAAGTCGATTACTAATAAACTCGTACAACTTAATTAGTTCCAACCAAAAGAAACTCTGAATTAATATTTACCGAACTTCCATATTTATGAAGACACGTTTTAAATTAATTACTTATTAAATCAAGTTGTCCAAACACATTTTTTCACACTGTCCAGTATTTAGCATATGTTATTTTTATTTTGCACATAATTGTGAATGTTGGCGGGTAAACTGGTTTTAGGATGTGGGAATGACTGATTGTTTCAGAGCTGCAATTTTGCACAAATTTAAGATTTTTCGTGATGAGGTGGGATGTGGGAATAATGATGTTTGTAAAATTTTGATCAGATTTTGTCGTTAATTTATTTTAATTTATTAATTTGTTTCACCTACCTGCCCAGGGACCACCGGCGGAAAATACCAGCTTTGCTAAAACCTTTTAAAATGCATACTGTCTAAATAAAATTACATTATTTAAAAGGAATTTCAAAGTTTTACGGTAAATCTACAGAAGCTGGTTGGCTCACATATTCATCAAAAAGGGAGAGATGTTTTTCACATAATTTTTGGTATTTCCCCGTAACGAAGGAGTGAAATAACCTTCAGAAATCTTTGAGCATCACAAGATAAGAGTCACATGTACAGCTTCATAAATACAAAATAAAAAAACGTACAATGATCCGTTAGTTTCCGTCTCGGGACTGAAACTGCTCGCACAGTCACGAGGCCGAAATTGTGCACAATTAAGAGTCCCTGCTCCGAGGAGCTGGAGTGCTTTTGTCTGGTGATCAGAGCCCGGCGGAGAGGACGAATCCCCCAGCATGCTCTCTGACTCAACGCCACTCTGTGGAAGTGCTCGGAGCGAGCGGAGGCGGATCAGGAGTACAGGCTCCAGTAGATGGTGTTGAAGAGCAGGTAGGAGAGCGGGAACGCCAGCCGCGAGTACGAGTCGATCATGTAGCTGTTACTGACGAACAGGTTGACGTTCTCGCGGATGGACCGCTGCCGGCGGAGGCGGGTCCCCTCCGTGGGCCGGGCGTCGGGGACTTGGTCCGGCGTGGTGAGGGGGTCAGAGGTCAGCGTGGGTGCAACTCGGGAGAACGGAGTCAGCTCAATGTCGTTGTCGTGGAAACAGCCGTCAAAGGCCATCGCCTGGCTGGCGTTGAAGGTGGACGGGATCTGAAATATTTAGAGAATAAAGGTGATTTTTAACATTTCATAGTTTTATACTTTTATACTCTAAAACCTCCGAGATTTATCTTTACACACCCTCACCTTTATGTCTTGCAGCTGTATTTTATTTCTTTATTTTGAATGTTTTAATTTTTGTGTTCGTTTTTTTTTGTTTTGGGTTATTTACATGTGAGTATTTTTTTCCTCCCTCACCTGCCTGAAAAACAAAAGCAGGTCAAACTACAGGCCCTCTGTCTGACAACCTCCGTCTGCCCAAATTTATATACACGTCAGTTTTATACAATGTAGACCGTCAGTGGTTCCCAGCTGGTCCGGTCCAGGGTTCAGGGTTCATTACTTCAAGGTCAAACTGTCAATTTTAATTGGCAGAATGTAAAAAACACGTTGGCTTGGAGAATAAACAAATAAAAAATACTGCGAGAATAAACAGAAACAACACTTCAAAATAAAAGCGAGACCTGGAACCAATTACTTACAGAGAAATTGTGTCCAAATATTTACTTTAATATAAAACATGATTTTGGGTGACAGCAATGCAAGTGATATTCTGTGAATATATATATATATATTTTAAGTTATCTTCACTTTTTATGTCTTTGCACTTTAAGACTTTTTTTCGATTTAATTAATTCAAAGACATTTGAATGAATGCCTTATTTTTAGACTGATTAATTTAACACCTTTTAAGACTAAATGTTTCCACCAATAAAAAATATTGGCTGTAATGTTCCTGTTTGGCCACTAGAGGGAGACACTAGGTTAAATATGTGATTTCCACCACGCGTCTCCTCCTGTTGTGTGTTTTGGTTGTAATTGTCCCTCTTTGCTCCCCCTCTGACCTTCCCCCTCTTCATCTTCCTCATCTCCTCCAGAGTGGTGCAGTAGTTCACCGCCGCGTATTCGATCACAGACAGGAACACAAACAGGAAGCTGGTCCACAGGTAGATGTCCACTGCTTTCACGTATGACACCTGGACAACAAAGAGACACGTCCACAAAGTCACACACAACCGATGGAGTCCTGTGCCGGGATTTGCACCTTTAACCACATTCGGATCATTAAAATCCACAAAACAGACATAAAAATACACACAACACTTTGTTTTTACGTCACAAAAAATCTGTCCCGCTGCACCTGCAGCCTCCCGAACCGACACAAACACAGCTGTTACCTGAGGCATGGAGGAGGACACGCCGGTGATGATGGTGGACATGGTGAGGACGGTGGTTATACCTGCAGGAGACAGAACGGAGGTTTTAAAAATCACAGCACGTCTGTGTTCAGCACGACCTCTGACCTCTGGAGGGTCCGCTCTAAGAGAACGCCTTCGAAAAAATACTTCAAGCTTTGTCTGAAGATCTGGCAGATAATGAAGCCAGCAATGAAAAAAGCACATAAAAACACTCAAATCTGTGCAAAAAATGCTTACAAATGTGATTTTTGCACAGATTTGAATGTGCAAACTGTGATTTTTCTCATTTTCCTCCTATGATACAGGGTGATTATAATTATATGACTAGTAAATACTGAAAGACAAAAAATAGTCTTTTTTCTGACAATCCTGATTTTTCTGAGTAATACCTA
>NW_024622213.1:0-1859 GCF_008729295.1 Plectropomus leopardus
TCCGACACCGGGACACACCGGCTCATGTATTCGGTAAACTCTGCTCTGCTCTCGGCTCAGCTGCGCTCCGCGGTGTCGCCCTCCCGGCTGTTTTTTTTTTTTTTTTTTTTTTTTACAGTAAACTTGCCGATCCCAGGCAGCTATTGTTAGCTAGGCACACACAAACTCCCGCCCCCTTACGAGCCGCTCCGGAAACGCGATTGGTCAATTTCAGAATCCCCCGAAGCTGATTGGCTGGCCTGCAAGCATTTCGGGCGGGTCAGTGGTGAGCAGGCGGTGGTGCGTTCAGAACCGCTAGGGAAAAAGTCCGATTATACCGCTTCATGCGAAGTCTGGTTGAAGGACGGTGCATTCAGGTGTAACCCTACAACCGAGTCAGAAACTAGAAACAAGTAGGAATTTATAACGAATACGATTCAGCAAGAGCTCTTCGAAACCCCAGTACATTAGCTTGATATCTTTCAAAAACATGGGAGGAACCTCTTAATCACACTCTTTAAAACCATATTAAGGAGCTTCTTTTGTGTTGTATTGTCTTTGGCTGTTTTTTTTAGCTGTTATTCTTATTCTTAGTATTACTACCAGTTACTACTATTATCAGTATTAGTGTTAGTATTAATATTTTTTTAGGTTTGAATGCACTGGGATCAGGGAGTTGGGAATATTTGTTCTATGAAAAAAAATGTTTTCAATTGTTAGTCTTCTACATTATTTTCAATTTTTAAATCAAGGTTAAAAAACATGGGAGAAAGGCAATAAGCAATGAGAGAAGACATTATCCACCCAAATTAGCAAGAAATCCAAACATTTCAAAATTTGTGGGTGAAAAAACGTTTAAAAAAAAAACTGGATTAAATACTTTAAACACTAAAAATTTTGAAAGTAGATTTTTAAATTTAATTACGATAATTGAAGATATAGATTTTCCTGTTTTTTCCTTTTCCCAGGACATATTTCCTATTTTTTTCTGTTTTCCCTAGACATTTTCCCTTAGCCTTTTTCTTAATAATAAATAACTAAGCACAGGGGAGGGACTTATTTTAAAATTTTGCTTAGTGGATGGGTATGCAACTTTAACGGCTGTATTTTGTATATATTTTGTGTTATGAAAAGTGCTATACAATGAAATAATAACAATAAGAATTATTATTATTGTGAATACATTTCTTTATATTATGCTCATCTTTCTATTTCTTTCCAAACAGCTGTAGATACACAGATATATGTCTCTCTCACACACACATACACACACAGTCCTTGCTGGTGGTTCCCCAACATCTCTCAGTAATCTGTGTCTGAAGACACGACGGCCTCAGTGGTTTCAGAGACATCCAAAGGACAAAGATTACTTAATAGAGTCAAATGCTTCAAAGAATTCTATGATTATGAGATGAAGTCAAGTTCTTCCGACTACAAACAAGAAGCTGCTGATGAAGATTAAAATAAAGCTTATGAGGCGAGTGGTGCCAGTGTTTATATAAACAGAATCAGTAGAAGAATAGATTATTAATTGTTGACTTCTAGCATAGATACAGATTATATCTCATTTGGTAAAAAAAACAGAAGAAACCAGAGCTGTAGGATAGACAAGCTGGCCATTGTTAAGGAATGATCAGCCAGTCTGCATTGAGGGGTGGGACTTAGCGACGGGTCGATGCCGTGAACGTGTGGGGCTGTTTAAATTGGATACAAATTCACTTTCATGTAGTTTCAACTCTTACCTCCTCATTAATATTTTCATGCAGAAATCCCATTTAAAACATCAAAATGTTACACATCATTCTTCTACTCTGAGTATTATACAACTTTAACGTCCCAACAAAACTTTTTAAAATATTCAGCCTTGTTTGGAACTTTGT
>NW_024622214.1:0-1463 GCF_008729295.1 Plectropomus leopardus
AAAGATGACAGGCAGAAGAGAGAATGAAGACAGATTAACTGAAATGAGCAGTCGTGAGTATTTGCCCCTCTAAAGTGCCTTTGAGCAAGAAAGCTAGGCACTGTCTTATCTGAGGGGTCTCCCTAAAAACACAAGGGCAATGCCTTATGTTCTGTGTCACACAGAGTGTTGTTTTTTTTTTAATTGGAGGAACAATGCAAATCATAAAAATCACAGAGCACCCAAGCATTTTTTTTCTTTTTTTCCATGTTTCCTCCTCTGACCCTCCCACCCTCCAAAGAGAGACAGAAATGAAGGCAATAACGGAAATCACACTAACAGCAACAATCATGACAAATCTTATGGGTTGCAGTGACACCACAATTACAAATACCTAACACACATAAGATAAGAAAATAACAAATAAATGTGTGGATGAAAATGGAAAAAAAAAAGCAAACAAATGGAAAAACATGGAAAAAGAATGAAAAAATAGGTCCGTTGGGATAAGGATGGAATTATTAGGTACTATTAACAAAAATGAGGAAAAATGTCTCTAAAACTGTAATTCTTATAATTATATATTCAATATATTTTGTTACACAAAAAATATATATATTTTTCAACTCTTTCTTAACACCATTTTCTTCCGTTTTAACTTCTTTTCTTTTTGCTTATTTTTAGGTAATTTTCTGGTAACTTTTTTACCAATGTCTTGCTCCTTTTGGGTCATTTCTTGTTATGTTGCTCATTGCCTTCTTTCCATGTTTTTGAAAGAAATTTAGCCAATATGCTCAGGTTTCAAGGGATTAAATACAAACACAGTAGGTTGCAAAGCAGAAAAGCCTGAAAAAGAGGTGTGTGGACCTGGTAGAGAGAAAGAGAGCAAAAATGAGAAGAGGGGCAGAGAGTGTAGTCTGACAGCAGACTGTTGGCTGTCGTGAGGATTTCAGCACCACAGTGGTGGACAGCTCCCGGCCTGCCGCTCACTGCTGGACGCTCGACAAAATGTTTCTGCATTTGTGTTTTTACAGAAAAGGACAGATTTACAACATATTGCATATTGAAAGGCAAAACTGACATCTTTTTTTTTCTTGGGGTCAAGTTGCTAGGGGGGCGATGGGGGTAAATTTTTTCCTGAGCCAAAAAAATGATCAAAACAGCATAAGTAACCATATTATTTATTGTTGGTTACTAAAATGTAGCCTTTTTTTTAAGCACAAGTGTTTTTTCTTTTCATGTAACCAACTGTGGAAAAAACAACTAGGAAAGAGAAAGTGTGCATACGTTGATATGAGTTAAGACAGGTTTTTGGGTGTATTCACTGGATCTTTTAGGACATTTCTGTAGTGGGACTGAAAACAATTTATTGTTATCATTTTAAAAAACTTTGATTTCATTTCATTTCCACCAATAAACAAAATTATTGGAAAATAATATAAATAAAATAAATTTGAAAAAAAGATAAAAACATTACATATAAT
>NW_024622215.1:0-2600 GCF_008729295.1 Plectropomus leopardus
GGTGGTGGTGGGTGGCTGGGGGTGGGGGGGGTCCCTACACAAAGCTGTCCCATCCCTATTCATCTCACGCTAATGGCAAAACAACACAGTGATTGTTCCTGGGGAGCAACGGTGCTAACTGAAAACGCGAGCGGGAACAAACAGCATGTTGTTCCCGTGGGGTGCTGCGCTACGTAGATGTCAGATAATTAGCCCCCCCTTCACACACACACACCCTCCCGTCCCCTTCTATCCCACAGGCCCCTAGTGTGCACTCATCTAACACCCTCCCACCTCTCACATCGCCCTCACTAAGTCTGAGAATACCTGTGTCGCACATTTTCTCCCCGATTCACCAATAAGTAACTTTTCACGTCGTGCTAAAGTGCGCCACGGTAGTGAGTAAAACCTGTCAAGACAGATGAAGAAGAGTGGGAAAGGAGGATAACTGAGGCTGAGAGAAAGATGTTCACAATGTTCACGGAGACGAGAGACGACGTATGGCAAGGAGAAACAAAAAAAAGACAAGGCGAAAGTGTGAAGATGCTGGTTTGCAGAAGACAAGATTCTTTGCGTCTGCGTTCACGAGCCACTGATCAGCCAGTCTGCATTGTGCACGAATCAACAGTCACCACTCTTTTACTGAAAACAATGGAGGTGTAAATTTATCTCACTCATGGTATAAATGGGTCCGTCTCCTTGTTAAGGAAAGAAGAAAGAGAAGAAATATTGAAAATAAAAACGAAGTTTTTAGATTGTGTTTGTGATGTGTTTGAGTGTGCAAAGAGTTAAAAAAAACCCTCAAGGCTAATCCTCTCTAGCAGTTTTTTTTCTGCCTGTCCGGCCCGTCCTCATGCTATCCTCTCTCTCCTGCTTTCTTCCCTCCCTCCTTCTCTCTTTCACCCTGCCAAAAATCATCGGACAGGAAAGGGGGGATTAAGTTTTTCCTACCTTGCTGAACAAAGAGCGCACAGAGTGGCCAAGGACCGCAGCTTTCTCTCCCCCCCGCCCGTTTCTTTCTTTCTGTCTTTCTTCCTCCTTCCATCTCTCTGTTTTCTCTTTCCTTATGAGACTCCTCTCAGGTAATGGCTTACATTAGGGACGACCACACAGCTACAAAAGCGGACTCGCGGGGCCTTTGTGCGCACTAAACCCGCAGATCGGTTTTAATCTTGTTAAAATCGATGCCTGTCAGTCTGTATCTGCATCCCATAACCTAAAGCTGCGCTGGGCAGGATTTTATGTAAAGAACTCCTCTGCTATCAGGATAAATCACAAAGTGGGGGATCTGAAGTCCTCCCATCACTGCTGATTGAGATTTGAGTAAAAACTGTCTTAAAAAAGCAGAAAGTGAAGGCTCTGTCCCAAAAAAGTCACTCTTTAATGGTTGATATTTTTGCTTCTTGTACTTTTAAAATAATTTGTTATGATGCATCACATACAGGTCGAGTTGAAAATGTGTTTTTTGGTGTCACATTATAGGAATTCTGGGTGGTGTTGTTCCAATTTGTCAAGCACTACCCTTTCACTGCAGTCTAGACCCTTTGAAATGCCAAAATTTGCCTTAAAATGATACTTTTATCTCTGTACAAGTTGTTGATTTTTGTTTCGGAGCAATTCTGTCCAAAAAAAAACCAAAACTGACCTTCACTGCCGCATTTCCTTAGGTAACCTTCAAGATGGCCTCTCCTTGCCCTGTCCAAGCTCCCAAACCTCACTAATTCTACTCCCTGCAAGCACAGCCCGGGCATACAGCGTGCTTCGTTTAAGGATTAGCTCCCTAAATTAGATTATCTAATGGCATCTTAATGGATTGCTGACCCATTTCCTGCACAATGGCAACATGCGAGTCTGGCAGCGTTTTAATTTGGGGGCTAGTACTGAAGAGGCATTGCGGAGCGCTCCGTTTAAAGGGCAAGCGAGATAAAAGAGAAATCCGACTGATTCCATCTATATGTTGAACGCTTTTACGTGAATAATCCATCAAAGAGGAGGGGAAAAAAAAAACGTAGAATGGAATTACCATCCTCATCTTTGTAATAAAATTAACTAAATTCAGTTGGGATCTATTTTATCTGTGCTCATTACTGTACACTCACATGGAGAAAAGAGGAGGAGTTAGTCGGTGTGTGAGTAAAATAAGAGACCCCGAGTTGCTGCGGGGGACGTTTTTCTCGGCTACCTCCACTGGCCTATTAGGAGGCCTATTGAAGGGGCTGTGTGCATGTGTGTTTGCAAAACTTCAGCGGGCACAAAATGAGCTACACACACACATACACGCTCACACACAGATGATCTACACTTGCATGGAAAAGGGGAAAAGGCAGACGTAACAGGAAAAGGCTTAGCTCAGCGTGCTCGCTCTGCCATGGTGAAATGGTTCAGGTTTTTCCCCCCCGAGAGGGAGAGATACAGTATGGGGGCAAAGGGGGGAGGGGGAGCGGAAGGGCGAAGGGGGGGGGGGGGGGGCTTTCTGTAACTTAAAGTTAACGAGAGCAAAGCATGACTTCAGCATAAAGTCAAACAAAGCTAAGCTTGTTAAAATGTGGAAAGTAAAACATCCTCACGTGGCTGGAAAAAGCTGACCTGAAATGACTTTTTTTATTCTACATGGTTTGACT
>NW_024622216.1:0-1953 GCF_008729295.1 Plectropomus leopardus
TTATGTGTGTGTGTATTTATGTATGTATACTTTTTTAAAAATGTTTTTTAACTGTTTTATCTATCTTTAACTCTGCCTCGAACACAGTCTGTTTACACTGATTTATTATCATTTTTCTCTTTATTGCGACTCAGTCGAAAACATTTTCCAAGACTAAAAAAAGACAAAAACAATTTGACAATTTAGACTGTTTCAGGGTGAACCATTCCTTTAAACTGTGTTTTTAAACAATATATATTTTCTTCTTTATCCCGCTGTTATTTGTGCAAAGCTGCCTCTTTACAGTTTGAGTTCAGTTTCACGTCTGCGTCAAGTTATTATTTGACCTTGTGCACGGAGCCTTGTCCTGCAGTTAGGCTGGTCGGGCTAATTATCCTGATCACATCTGCTCTGTGTTGAATTAATCAGATGGTTTAAAGCATCATAACAGTTTATTTCAATTTGAGATGTGCCTCTCCCAATGGATATTATAATTACTGCCTTGATTCTTATCAGATAACAATGTTCTCGCCAATCTCACTGATGTCGAAGAACACGTCAAAACACAAACACACACACACAAAAGAGGTCCGACAGGCGGAGATCGCCCCACCCGTAGGAAAAAAGCATGTTTTGTATGAAGGGCCTAATCATTTTAATTTGTAAAGTACTTTAGTGAAGCATAGTGGTGGAGTCAGGTATCATTGTCAGACAGCCCCCACAGACCAACACCAAACCCTGACTGACTTTAATGGTTTAGATCTCTGAAATACAAATTCTCATGATCACATGATCTGGTTTTGTCCAGTTATAAGAAAATGAACTCATTATATAATTTTTTTTCCCAACTTTTCTTTAGGCATGTTTTATTCTGAGACTTGGCTCTGTGTTTTTGCTTAATACCATCGCTCAGATATATCAAAAAGCCGCACAAGTATGCAAATAATTTTCCCAATGGTGTCTTATATCATTACAGCGTCAAGTTGAATCAAGTTATGAAAACTGAAACATTTTTTTTTTCAAACTATTCGATGTGCCAAGTGTGTAACTGACCCCTGGTGCCACATGGGCTCACTTGTGTCAAACATGTTTAGAGTACTAGGCGGAACAGCAAAGTGTACCGAGAGCTGAACAAACAAAGAGACAATCAGAAATCTAAGGAGGGTTTTATGTTTTCCTTTCAGGCTGCACTTCACACCTCGCTCACATTCCTGAACCTGGATGCAGTGTGTCAAAGTTAAACACGGAGGGATTTGTGTGTACAGTGTGTATTCCGCAGATCCTGTTGGCAAGCTCCCCGCATGCTCCTGCTGAGCCAGCACTTGTGGAAATCCCCCTGCAGAGACTTGGCAGCACCTGATCAGCGTGAAAAGACGCCCACACTCAGACCCCAGCACAGCTCCTCAGTCAGCTTTTATTTGCTGGTAATCCAGGATGCAGGTTTACATTTCAGATTTGCACAAAACTTAAGGGAGATTTTTGAAATGTCGATAAAACACATTTGCGAGATGACTTTGTTTCCTTGGAGGGATGTTATGCGACTTCTCCTCTTGCAAAAACATTTCAAGAAGGATGGAAGGATGTTCAAAACATCAGCAGGTTTATTTCTTCTGCAGCCACCACACTAGTCGTCATTATTTCCAATCAAAGACGACGTTGGTCTGTTATTGTAAGCGATAATGGAAAGCTGGGCCCTTCATACGTGGGAGCGGCCATGTGTAAAGGGCTAACGGCATCCCAGAGCGTAAACAGCTGACACACAAGGATTCCTAAAATGTCATAGGTTGACACAGCAGATCCTGACAGTGCTCCACCGTGTTACGAGTTCAGAGTGACAATGTTTTGCCCGTACATAGGTGAAATTATGCCATACATAGGAGATTATAACCCATACGAAGGAAACAATAACCCATACATAGGAGATAATATGCCGTACAAAGGAGATAATAAGCCATACATAGGAGATAATATGCC
>NW_024622217.1:0-1013 GCF_008729295.1 Plectropomus leopardus
TTTGGATTAGGAACCCTCAGAGGATCCTTCAGAGCATCGCAGAACTCAGACAGCTGACTGAGGAACACAGAACAGATCCACACTGATTACTACGGTTCTATTGTGTAGAACACACCACAGACCACCTGAGACACCTGTGCTAAATCGATCTGGAGCCACCGGTACTGTTGGATCTGTACTCACCTGTTCTGTATGGATTCTGGACTCACCTGTACTGTATGGATTCTGGACTCACCTGTGCTGTATGGATTCTGTACTCACCTGTACTGTATGGATTCTGGACTCACCTGTGCTGTATGGATTCTGTACTCACCTGTACTGTATGGATTCTGGACTCACCTGGGCTGTATGGATTTGGACTCACCTGTGCTGTATGGATTCTGGACTCACCTGTGCTGTATGGATTCTGAACTCACCTGTGCTGTATGGATTCTGAACTCACCTGTGCTGTTGGATCTGGACTCACCTGTGCTGTATGGACTGCGATCCCTCGGGGTCGAACCTCCTCCAGATCTCATAGAACATCTGGAGCTGGTCATCGCTCAGCGGCACGCCGTTGTCGGGTTCAAGGATCTTCAGGATGACGGCAACATACAGGTGAACAATCAGCAGGAGGGACAGGGCCACATGGGTGCAGAAAAAGATGATGGCGAGCATTGGGCTGCCGCAGTCTCCCGTGACTGTGGATCCCGGGTGCTCCTCAAAGGGGTCGCAGTCCGGCGGTGTGTTTGTCAGCGCCATCAGCAGACCGCCCCAGGACGCCGTCATGGTGGTCATAATCAGACATATGAAGCTACTCCAGAATGTCTCGAAGTTGAATATGTCATCGATCGTGTACGCCTTCCTCACATAGGCGAAGTTAAACATGGCGAAGATCGAGGACGCCACCACGAGGACCAAGAGAAGGACCCCCACATTAAAGAGGACAGGAAGTGACATCATGAGGGACAACAACAGCTTCCCGACTCCCCGTGCAAAACGAAGGAGAGAGAAGAGACGAGCCACCCGACACA
>NW_024622218.1:0-3776 GCF_008729295.1 Plectropomus leopardus
GGGTCGGCGTGGTCGTCGGGGTCGGCGTCGACGATTTTTTCTTCCTTCGCTTAGTTTAAATCAGTCAACTGCTAATTTTAAGTGATTTAATCAGACAAATTCTTGTGCGACTGCATGTGTTCAGACAACATTTAACATGTAAAAATGATTTTGTTTTGATAATTAACCCTTTGAAACCTGGATCAACATCATGTTTCTTGTGCTGCACTCAGAGTCGTTCTCAAGTGTTTAAACCTCTGAATCCAGAGCAGAACAGATAAAAAAGGTCATGAGCTTCTTGAGATGCCTCCCAAATTGCAAGAAATTAGATTTGGAAGAAAAAATGTATATATATATTTTAAAGATAGGAAAATATATCCACAGAGCTATATTTATATCTATCAAAACTATATATTTAAAATTATTTAAGCACTTTTTTTCTGGTAATTTCTTTTCTTTTTTCTTGGTTTTTTTTTCAAACTTTTTGTTTCTTCTTCTTGTTTTATATTTTTGGGTATATTTTTTTTAATTTCTTGCTAATTTTTGGGGTCACTTCTTTTTTAAGTTGCTCATTGCCTTTCTGCCCATGTTTTTAAAGGAAATAAAACGTATTTACTCAGGTTTGAGGGGTTAAGACACAATCCAAAGAATCTCTACGGTATCAGTCCAAAAACTCAGATATCAGGAAATTTTAAAACAACGCTCAGCCGCCCCCCAAAAAAGGTCATTGCCAATATAAAGAAAAGGCAACTTGTAGTTAATGGGTTAAAAAATATGAGAGTACCTGTGTGGTCCTTTAAATCGCTCCATCGCCTCTCAGCGGTCACTTTTACACCGAGTCTCGTTTCCCCGAAGCTGCAAAGAGGGAACAGAAACATCAGATGAGTGTTTTCACCTCGCAGGACTCAAAGAGAAACTGGTCTTTTCTAAACGTTTTTACGCTGAAATAAATTCACACAGACGTAAAGACAAAATGAGCAACGAGGATCTCCATCTGTTCAACACAAACTGTCAGAAATCTGCCGAAACTTGATAAAATAACAACAAAAGAAGCTCATTTCCTGAATGTTTTCACTGGGTGCTACTGCAGAAAATGAACACGATGGCTCATTTTATGAAAACCTTTTTTGCTTTTTTTGTATGAGGATGCACTTGTAACCTTTGAAAATAAAATGAGTTTATTCATTTGGCGGCTCTCGTCCTCTAAACGTGCTCTCTGTGATTCAGCCGGGGAGGGACGGAGGACGGAGCAGAGACACTGTGACATCGCTGATAACGGACTCACAGCGCCTCCCGCTGGGCCCGCAACACAATGACAGTGTAATAATGTCACAAACTATTATGTTCACCTTACTGCTATTAATTAAAGCGCGGATGAAAGTGTAAATAAAGGCTACTGTGGAAAATTTCTCAGACTGAAGTGACTTCTGTGTCTGTGGGTGAAAAAAAGGAATAAAAAGCTGCAACAGACCATAAAAACAAACATCATACTCACGTAACAAACGTGGAGTTCTCGAAGAGTCACAGAAGTTTTTGGGGTGATTTTGGGAGTCCTTGAGATGTGCCGTTGTCCATGCCAAGACTCCATGACCTGTCGAGGCACGAAAGGGCCATCCAGAGAACCTTGGACGATTTCCAGGATTTGTAGGGTGCTTGAAAACATTTTTCGGACACCGTTAGTTCCTGATGGGCATTACTCTGAAGTTGTGAGTGAAAAACAGAATAAAGAGCTGCAACAAACAATGAAAGCAAAAGTCACACTCACTAAAGAAACCTTAAATCCTTGAAGGGCCTCAGAAGTTCTTAGGCTGACTTTGGAAGTCCTTGAGATGCACTCTGAGCAAATCCTGGAGTCTTGCCATGGACCAAACAGTCCAAAAGGGCCTGAGACGATCTAGAGGACCTTGAGCGATTTCTAGGGGTCCTTGAGGGTTTATGGAATCCAGGGGTTCCTTGAAAAACTCTTAGGGCCCTAAATGTGTTCAGAGATTATTGAAACTTGTTTCAGGATTCCAAAAAACGACAAAAACCCTTTCAAAGACTGCCAAAAGTTCAAGGAGCCTGGTAATTGTCTCAAGATGTCCTTAGGATGTTTCAAAAGTTCTTACAAGGAACTCTGGGAGTTTCTGAGGGTGTACAGGAGTCCTTGATTCCTTGCCTTGAGTCATTGAATGGTTTCTAAGAGGGCCTTGGGGTGTCCCAAGGGTGCTTAAATACATTTTAGACCAGCAGATCCTGGTGCCTGGGGGGTGTTTCAGGAGTCCTTGAAGGTAAGGGAAGGATTTAAGGGTATTTCAGGTGGGGGTGTTAAAGGAGTGCTTAAATGGTTAATAAGTTAAAAAATATTTTGGAGGTGATCTAGAAGTCCTGGGTTGGGTTCTGAAGTTTTCCAGGGGTTTCCAGGGATCTACATGGGTGTCTTTGGGATGTCTGAAAGAGACGTGTCGATCCAGAGGTCCTTGACAAAACTCCAAACTCAAAGAAACGAAACACAGGAAGTATTTTCCTCAAAAACCAGCTGGTTACAGTGAGCAGTGTATTTTATATTCTGCTGTCACTGTCAGCAGATTAAAGAATAAAGCCCTGCTGGTTAATGGCATTTTCTCTTTTCATTACAATTTTCATTTTTGTCCAATTATTAAAAAACTATAAATGAGGTTTTCGTCCCTCCAGAGACAAACAGCATCCAACGCCACATCGCGTCTCCTCTGAAACCCTGCAGCGCTCTTCTGAAGTGATAAAAGGTCCCAGTTTCACCGGACATGAAGGTCAGTCCTTACGACAGCGGACTATGAAGGTCTTAACCATCAGCTCTGTGGTTCCTGGAGTCCTTGAGGGTGCCCTGGAGTCACGCAAGAGTTTCAATAGTCCTAGATGCAGTATCCAAGGTTCTTTACAAGGTTCTGGAAGGATTCGACTTAAATCTAGGGATCCTTTATGTGTTTTTCACTATTTCAGGAATCCTGAGGGGTCCTTGGGTATCCTCGGAGAGGCCCAAGAGTCCTTGAGATAGTCACATGCGCCACTGATGGGGTTTCACACATTTTAGAAGGAGCTGCAGGAGTCCTTGAAGGTGTTCTCCAAATTGTTTTGACTGTCTCACAATCATTGGTGGTGTCCCGATAGTTCAAGGAGGAATCCTGGGCTGCTGTCCAGGAATCCTTGAGTAGGTCCTGGAAGCCCTTGGTGTGTTAAGGTTTTGTGTGAATATGGCAAGGACCCCTGAAGATGGTCCTGGGGTACTTCAAGGAGTCGGAAAAGGGGTCCAAAGTGGGCACGAAAGGAATTCTGGGATTTTTCAGCGGCTTCTTTAATTTTGCTGAGGTCAAGTGATCCTTGAAAAGGGTCCTTGACGAAGTTCCAGGTACAGAACAAATCTGCACACCACAGGAGTTTAGTGGATTTTACATATTGTACACGAGGGGTTAAAACTGAGACAAAAACCCACAACTATCTGTACAAGAGAAAAATAATAATTTAATAGTTTCTGTTCAACACGAGCTTCAAACACCAACACGAGCATCTTTAGTCCCTCAAAACGTTTCTCTCTGAGCCGCTTTACAGCAAAGATCCTCACTCTGTCCATTCATGTTTCTAGGATTTAAGGTCATTTCTCAGATTTTGGGACATTAGGGTCTCGGCTGAGACCTGTCGGTGGGTGTGAGGGATCCTCCTCCGGCACCTTCTGGACACTAAAAGGCCAAAAACAATTCCCATCACTTTATTTTTACTGTCAATTAGAAAATGGTTGGGGGGGGCACCTGGCGCCCTATCAGGGGCCAGATTTGGCCCATGGG
>NW_024622219.1:0-4096 GCF_008729295.1 Plectropomus leopardus
TATTTTTAATTCTAAGAAAAAAGAGAACACTGACAAAGCTAATAAACACCAACAACATGACGATAACAACATGAAATGACAGTGAAAACAAGTCAGGTAACAAAATTTCCACAAGGGTGGATTTGATGTTAGTGTATGCAGTTTGTGTGTGTGTGTGTGTGTAAGCATGTGGCTATTTTCTTATTAATTAGTAAATACATAACTTAAAAGAAAGAAAGAAGACAAATAAATTAATGAATAGCTAACTACATAAATATAAATGAATAAATTAAATAAGAAAAAAGGGAGAGCTGGGGTGAGAAAAGAATACTACTATTACTACTACTAATAATAATAATAATAATGATAAGAAGAAGAATAAAAACAGGGTGAGTGACATCCTGCTCGTATGCACCAAAGCAAAGCCGGGGCACCGTTTGGGGACTCCAGAATATTTCTTAATATTATCTGAACATGATAATAGCTGCATTTGAAGGCAACTAAATTCTGTGTAAAAAATATTAGCTATTGATAACACCAATCCAAAAATATCAGTCACCCTTTAGCCCAGAAACCCCTTATTTCTTCATGATATCTCAACTTTTTAAGGTGGGAAATAATTATTTTTGAAGTGTGGAATAAGAAATCACTCACCTTAATTGATGTGTTTTGCAGGGAGTGTCATTCACTCTGCGTCCTGGCGAGGTGACTGCCCTCGTGGGACCTTCAGGCAGTGGGAAGAGCTCTTGCGTGAGTCTGCTGGAAAACTTCTACCTTCCACAGCAAGGCCAAGTGCTGCTGGATGGAAAGCCTGTGCACACCATCCAGCATGACTACCTCCACTCCAAGGTCAGTCTGCATCAGTGTGACACGCAAAAACATGCTCTTTTAAAAGATGATACTGGCCCATTCTTTATTCCTATTTTTGTTTAAAAATCTTAAAAAAAAAAAGAAAAGATCAAAACTAACAATGTGTTAGTGTTCATGTTTCATTCATTACTAACCAAGTTTACTACCCTATTTGTGGCACTAATTGGTTTCAACTGGTAAGGTAAGGATTGTCATGGGATTTCTGAAAAAATTGGTCACAATATTTGATTTATAAATAATTAAGTGCTTTTCCAAAACAGCTGCATACTATAATTTTTAGGAGGAGTTGCTCATTTCTTTGGTACTATTTTCAGCCGTGGATTAATACACAGGATGAGTATTTATGGGAGCAAGACAGTATATGTGAGATTTGACTCAAAGTAAATGACAGTACCCAAGATACTTGTAATGAAGGCTTGGTGTGGTTCACTGGTGAGTTTTTAATAGTTTTTGGATAATTATGGCTCAGTGGAATTAGATATATCACTTGGCCTCTAAGTGAGGCCAAATCAATATATCCACCTTTTCTAATTTTTGTGGTCACTAAGTCTCTTCTGTAGTGGAATTAACATCGTGTTATGTACCCACCAGCAGATGGAGATATAAAATACCATGCTTTTCAGTGTATGTTATATTCATTCATTGTGCACAAAAAAAGACAAATACTTAAGCTTTAGGTTGATGTTTTGTACATGTTCACTTTGGCAATAAAAATAAATGAATAAATAAATGTTTGTAATATTGGCAGAAATCAGCATATTTCATTTCAATGCCACTTTGGCTGATACTGATTACATGCCGATATTATTGTTCACCCCTAATATACATACATACATTTATTATTAGTTAAGGTCTTTCATAACAAAAACATTCCTTTGTTATTCTGTCTCTGCAGGTCGCTCTTGTGGGCCAAGAGCCTGTGCTGTTTGCCCGGACGGTCGAGGAGAACATCGCCTATGGCCTGACCGACGTCCCCATGGAGACTGTTGAGCAGGCTGCCATCAAGGCTAATGCTCACGATTTTATCACCATGCTCCCTGCAGGCTATGAGACTAGTAAGTATTACACGTGTTTATGTAGAGGTCAGCCATTCATGTATCAGTTACTAAAAGATTGTTAAGCTTGGACACCCAGTGAGAGACCATCATAATGGAAACAAATTCTGAGAGACAGGTGCCAGGATTATTGCTAGAGAGGCGTTGATTTATGTTTTTCAAACCCTATAAAAAGGCGCTCATTTAGCTTTGGATATAAACATGAAGCAATTCGGCATACAGTCCAAAAGAATAACTCATATTACCAACCAACATCTGTTACTGCGCTCCTCCTTTTGAAAGCAATCTAGAACTGCGCCTGCCATCAACAGGTTATTAAGCGGTCCCCCTGCAGTAACTGTAAGGCCCCCTTAAGGGACTCAGACCCCTGTTGAAGACCCAGGCTTTAGGGAATAGGGGCTGAGGTGTGACTATAAAATACTGCCTTTTCATGTTGTATGTCCCTTACTTAAGCCACAGTTAAAAACACAAGTCCCTCCTCAGCACTAACATTTTTTTAAAATGCCTGACCTGTTTTGCAGCACCCCTTCCCCCCTCGTAAGTAATGAACAGTCCCTATCCTTAACCACTGAGGGAGGCCAGTGTGGCGACTACGAGCATGTGCAGGACACCTAGTCCAGTTAAAGTCCGACTGAGGTGTTTAGTTGACGAAATAACTCGACTTCCTATGGCATTATCTGGGTGTGTTAGACCTATTTCAAGAAATTCTATTTAGTTCAATTTCAGTCGGACTAACATGTTTACATGTATTTTAAAACACCAATTTTAGTCTAACACAATAATTGAACTTTTTCTAAAATCATGTCAATGCACTGACAGGTATTTTTTAGGTTCAATGGGATCTTGTTTTAAGTAACATCTCAGCTATTGCTTTTTTATAAAAGTACTTTGGGTACCTACATGTATTTGTTTTATAAAAAGGAAAAAGAGCTAACTGTCATCTGTGTGTCATAAAGGTGAAGTCATGCGGCTGAATTACTGCTCCTTATTATTCCGCAGGTGTTGGAGAGAAAGGCACCCAGTTGTCAGGGGGGCAGAAACAAAGGGTGGCCATTGCAAGAGCGCTCATCCGCAAACCTCGTGTTCTTATCCTGGACGAGGCGACCAGTGCCCTGGATGCAGAGAGCGAACACATTGTAAGGCCACATAATTGAACTTTGTAACTTGTCAGAGAGCTGTTGACTCCTCTCAGTGATCATTTTGTTCCTCTATGCTACATCCACTGCAGGTTCAGACGGCTCTGAACAACATCATGCAGGAGCACACAGTGTTGGTGATCGCCCATCGGCTCAGCACAGTGGAGAAGGCAGACAACATCATCGTGATCGACAAGGGCCATGTGGTGGAACAGGGGTCTCACAGTCAGCTGATGGCCAGCGGGGGGCTTTACTACAAGCTGGTGCAAAGGCAGGTCCTGGGCATCGAGACGGGGGATGAGGTCCTCAACCCATCGGAAAAACTAAACTGGAAGTCTGATGGTGAAAAGCAGCGCAGAAGACTAAGCAGCAGCAGCAGCAGCAGCGCCAGTGATTCTGAGCGCAATATGCGTTACTGAGAAAAAACTGTGTGGAAATGGGACTGAAATGCTGGAGGGTTTATAGCATTTTTTTTTGTATATTCTGAGATTCAAAATGCACCACAGCAGCTATTTTGTGCAGATATTCATGTAACCATTTTCATGCAAAGAGTAGAAGTCCTCAAACAAAACTTACACCACAGAACATTCAAAACACTAAAATCTAGGATCCTTATATTATTTAAAGGGGAAGTTCAGATTTTATGAAGGTGGGTTGTATGAGGTACTTAGTCAATGTATTACATACTATAGATGCCAGTCAGGATGCCCTCAGTTTGTAGAAGCAGTAGGAGTGCTGAAACAGAAGCTAAGCAATGTACTGCTGTTGATGGAGACCAGCAACAAAACATAGTTTAGACACCTATAAAGGTCTCTTCTAAAAAAAACCAAATATATAACACAAGCGTACACTGTATTGAGAGTATTTTCATTGTTTTACCTTTCTGTCAGACAGCATAACAGACTAGCTGTTAACAGCTTCAGTTCATCTATTCTCTTGTCAAAAACACCAAACTCCACTGACAAAAGCAGTAATTTTACTTTGCTGAACACAGGAGCTGCTGGTTTACCACTTTCTCGATCACTGAGTTAGTTTGTGTTGTTGTGTGACTTTGGT
>NW_024622220.1:0-3779 GCF_008729295.1 Plectropomus leopardus
CAGAACACAAACGTGCTGAAAAAGAGAAAGACTGGGGGACGGGGAGGGAGTAGAGCGTTAATGGTCTGTTGGAGATAAGAGTCACAGCGTGACCTGTAAAGAGAGTAGGCGTACACCGGAGGCTTCAAGTCTCCACATCACATTTGTGTAAGTTTCAAACCGTCCATAATAAGCTTCAAACTAGTTGTGATGTCGCAAAATCCTGCTGTAATGTCCAGATGTTTTACTGGGAAACTCTGCCTCTTCAGCAGATATTGATGTTCAAGTGTCAAACGCACTTTGTGTTATAACACACAAGAAGACTATAAAAGAGAATAGAAAATGACATGGTTTATTCTTTGCATGAGAAGAAAAACAATCTGCTTCCAAGAGTAGATGGGACGTCTAAAACAAACCATCATCAGCTGAGCCCTGTAGCTTACAGTCTATACACTCTGTGGCACATTCTTATCTAATGCTGCTCTGGTCCACAGATCCAGTCTTAAAGGACAACACTCCTCCCTGGAAAAAAGACTTTTGGACCTCATAAAGCCATACCTAAAAAAAACCCCCAAAAAACCCAATAATAAACCTGTTGATAATCAAGACATCTCAGGGTCTTTCTCCTTGTCTGTCTGAGCACCTCGTGTGTCCCTCCATTGTCCAGAGGTCCACATAGAAACTGTGCAAGAACCACATTTTTTAATGGCATTAGTATTACACAAGGAGAAAGGAGCCAATACTGCAGAGTGAAAACTAAAGAGCTCAGTTTGTGCACAAATGTGTCCACTAAGAGGCAGACAGAACACAAAAAGGCTGGAACACACAGCTCCTCTAAGACCCTGAACATTCCTCTGCAGCATGGCACTGGAGATTATGTCCTGCTTTGGCCACATTGACTGATGACAGCCACATCAACTGTGTAATATTTATTTTCAGACTCCTCTAATACAAGGTGATGTTGTGTTTGGGTTGAACTGTAACTGGTAAAGCTGGTGGAGGACAATGTGACACAATTGTGATGTCACTGTGGTGACAGCATGAGCCAAAGTCTAAATTCTTCATCAAATCTACCAACATGCATCTGCCTCTCAGCTTGACATTATTAACAACCCAGATGTCAAAGAGAGATGCATGTCATGTTAAACTGTACATTTTGTCTCACTTTTGACACGAGTCGAAGCATTTGATCACAGCTGAAAAGTCATCATATCTTCTGGAGGATTTAGGAGAGATACAGGTCTTAGAGGCTACTTGGTATCAGGTATTCATGGTATCAGGGCTGTAGTTGTAGCAAATGTTTGTATACAGTTTTGCTGAAAAATGCCAAAGATACAGTATATCCTCATTCTTCTTGGTTAAAATTGTTTAGCAGTGATTCATATATATTGCAGTTTTATCAATCAGACAATAAATCACAAGAATTCATCTTAAGATGCTCTATTACTGAGACTAACTGTGACTGTAAGAGTTTAAAGTGTCCATCAGTGTCCATGCTACAGACCTACAGAGGGGACAAAAGACAAAAGCAAAATCAAGGAATGAACAGATTTTATGAGACAATACATATTTCATTTTTCCACACACAGATATTGGCAGAAGTTATTCAGTTCAATCAACACATCATCATCATAAATAAATTAAAGAGTACATTCTTCAAACATACATCAAGTTGTGCAGAGTTTGTGCAATACTGTATTCATGTCTGTACTGTCAGTGTTTTGTCATGGAACAGACCCTGCATCAGCACTGCGGTCAAACACTGTGCATGCCGCTCCACCTCAGTGCCAAACAAAGGGTGCATGAACCTTTATTTTTACTCCCATCAATTATTCACATGTCCACTCACATTTGATTTAAAACTGCACATACGGAACTCCTGAATCTCTTGAAAAAGCTGAATCTCATTCAGCTTTTTCCATGATTGCTATAAGAAAGCCATAAATACAGCATCAAAATGTTTGTAGCAGTTAGTGTATGTACAGAAACACAGGGCAGATGTGAAGCACGGAGATAACTCCATGACATGGAAACAGTTTGGAAAATACCAGCCCTTCAGATGATCTCCAGCAGGCAGTCCTGCAGTGTGAACGCCAACACACACACACCCTCTGAGGGTTCCTAAAAACAGATCTGCATCATTTGAATGAGAGTATCAGCTGAATGTGTGTACCTCCATACTGTATGCTGCTGTTGTCTCTCATGCATGACCTCTACAATCTGTTCCATAAGGTTGGAAGCAATGTGGCTTTAGCACAGTGTTTGGAGCTTATCATATGCAGTCAGCGCGAATCAGTCCTCATGATGAGAATGTATCATCGTTCCAGCTGAATTCTGAGAGAGCTGCAGTCAAAGTTCAGTTTGAAACCTGAGCAAATTCACTTGATTTCTTTCAAAAACATGGGAGGAAAATTAATTATTATTTAATAATTAAAAAAAGACCAACCTGAATTAAAAAAGGGGGGGATGATCTGGGAAAAAGTGCTTAAAAATATAATAATTCAGTAGCATTAATATGTATGTATGATAATTCGTTTTTTCTTAGCTTTTTCCTTTTTTCCCCAGACATTTTTCCTCTAGCTTTTTAAAAATAGTTTTCTAAATTTACTTATTTCTTGCAATGTGTTGTACATTTCTTGTTAAGTGGCTCATTGCCTTTTCCCCTGTGTTTTCAAAAGAAATCACCAAGATTTTATTATTTGTGAAAAGCGTCTGACAGCAGCAGAAGAAAGGCAATGTTGCTCCAGGTTTTAAAGGGTTAAGAACGTGGATTTGAGTACAGCAGCTGAAACCAATGTGAGGAGCAAAGTTTCCTTCAGGTGTGTGTGTCTGTGACCAGCATGTGTGTCCACATCAACTGCACATCAAGTTTGCATCAGCAGGTTTGGAGATTTATTTAATGTCATAGCAGCAACTCGTAATGTAAAGTAACAACGACATACATACTTGTAAGACCATCAATGAGGGAAACAAAGTTTGCACAATATTTTTTTCTTCAGTTACGCTTTACGCTGCTATTTAATTTCAACTGTTACCGTTATAACATAGTGGAAAAAATCCCCCCAGTGTTTGATAAAAGTGATGGGAAGCAAACAGTTAAAACGCACATGGTGCTGTGGGCTAAATATCTGCCATGAGCAATGAGTTAGAACATTTACAGCCACACCAAAATACTCAAGCTTCTATTTCAATGATAAAAATATGTATTGCAATGACACTGTTGGTATTCATGTTTGTTTTCTCTTCTGATCCACTTTTTCATCAAACTGCACGACATGGCACTTGTGTAAAAACAAAAAGTGAGTGACAAGTTAAAAAAAAAACATTCACACCATAATATAGCTTTTCTGTTGTGGTTTAGCTCATGTGAAGGCTGCAGTGACACAGACAGAGACAGCACACTGTCATCACAATCCTCAAGTCAGTCAGCTCAAACATGGCTGCATTACAAAAAAGATACTTTTGGTCTTTTAGAGAAAGGAAGACTGTTAAGAAGTCACTTTTTAACAGGTGCAGTTTGATAGGACTTTTAATGTGAGCACAATGTTCCTGACATAAACCCTTTGAAGGCTAAGAGAACTGAGTTTTTGAAAAAAAAAAAAAAAAAAAAAAAAAAAAACGGGTAAAAAAGTCAATGAGTAACTTGTCAAGAAATTTCAAGAAATCAGTAAAATGTAACAAGAAAATTACCTTAAAATTTCTTTCAAATAAATAAATGAATAAATTAATACATTAATGAAAAATAAATTAAAATGAATGAAAATAAAATAGAATAAATTTAACCCGTTTTTTCTTTTTTC
>NW_024622221.1:0-4604 GCF_008729295.1 Plectropomus leopardus
CAAATTTTATTTATTTGATATTTATTTATTTAATGATAATTTAAAAGGGCCACAGGATATTAATGAACATCAGTATAAAATACAAATATGCCGGAGTTAGCAGGACTACTGATTTTCACTCAGATAACAGACAATAGAAACATCAAAAAAGAAGAAAAATACAACAACTTATTACATATTTATTACATTTATTTCATATTACATTTTGTCCCTGAAATCCACGCTGAACCAGCCGTCTGCTGGGATCAGGATTATCCTAAATTTTGGATTAAAGGTAATCCTACTCCAAAGTTTTAAACAAACTAAAGGTTTGATCCAGAACAAAACCAAGACTGAATTATGTGATCGGATTTGATTTCAGAATCTTTCTTTTTTCTTTTGAAAAACCTGTTTTCATGATTTGATCCGATCCGATGGCTGAAATTGGATCAGAGGTCTTTTGAACACCTGGGCTCTGCTGTTCAGTCGTAGATCTCTGTGACTGTGACACATTTAATTTAATTAAAAAACTGCTTTGGCTCTAATTAACTCCTCAAATCAGCTCTGCTCCCTCTTGTCCGCTCCTCATCTTTTATTTAACTCGTCAGAACACACAAATATTCCCTCAGTGTTTCCAACTCACTGAAAACACTCAGAGCACAGACAGGTCGCATCTTTCTCTCTGCGACCGTTCTTCATGTTTGAGAGAACATCGTTAAAATCCTTTTCCCGACGCCGTTAACAGCCTGACGTCGGCCTCCAGGTTCACTGCTGCTCCGACACAATCGCCGATCTGCTCTGAGATAAGTGAGCGTTTAAACTTTTCTTCGTTTTAGCAAAGTTTAAAATCAGTTAAAGGAATGAGTTCCCCTGAAATATTTAAGGCGCCGGTTTCATGAAGGTTTATATGAATTAAATGAAAAATAAGACAAACAGCTATCGACTGCACACTCAGAAACACAACAGTAAGCTCCCTCGTTTCATATGTGTTCATTCATTATAAAACATTTTAAAAAGACCTTGGTCAGGTTATTTTGTAGTAAAACGTTATTATTAAAGTTCATTCTTGATTGCAAGTCAAGCGAACAGTCTGCAGGACTTTTTGTTGTTATTTCAGCGGCCATTAGGCCCCGTCCACGCAGACACAGTATTTTTAGAAAGAGTTTTTGGTAACTGAAAATGGGCATTTTGTAAAACTTCTGCCAGAGCAGAGATAATCAGAAACTCTGTTTTCAGTGTTTATGTGTTGACAGGAAAACCGTATTTATTTGGTCTTGCTTTGTTTTTGACGACAGAGCGCATCGTTATCTCCGCCCGCAGCTCACCGTCTTTCCTCATCTCTCAGACAGATAAAGTCATTTTAATAAAAGTTTGGATTGAGTCAATATAATTATCAAAACACCATTTTTACTGTCTATTTCTGCCGATGTGCAGCTGACAAGCAGCTGAGATGCACCTGAGCAGCTCACACACAGGGTGTGTGTAACTTCACTCCAGTCTCCTCTGCAATGTGCTGTTGTTGTTTTTGTTGTTTTTGTTGTTTTTGTTGTGCGTAATGACTTCAGGCTTCTGATTGGCTAACGTGGCTTCACAGTACAGATTATATCACCACCTGTTACTTCAGCGTGAGCTTGACAGCCTGAATTTGTGGTTTGGTTGTAGACAGAGATTTTTTTTTTTTTTAAATATCGTTGGTGTGGACGGGAATTTTTTTTGTAACTGGAGAAGGAAAATATGAGTTTGTTTTCACCCAGTGCTTAAAATCACAAAATCACTGGATAAAATCAATTTAGACAAAACATAGTGTGAAGTGCATAAAGAAGAGTTTTAGACAGTCAAAGTCTCGAAAACAGATACGATTTTAGATTTCTTTTCAACATATTTGATGAGCTGCCTCTCTGATATCTGAAGTGTGATCTGTAGCTTTGGGGTGTAAATCACAAAGGTTACATCCACGATTTTCTCTCACAAATTGTCGGCCGCAGACGATCTCAGTGTTTGTGAAGGTAAATTGTTTAAAGCTGAGGCAGAGACGTAGTTTGGTGTGAGGCCTCTGATGCTGCTGTGGCGCTGACGGTTAGAGGGGACACAGTCCGGTCCTGTCTAAGACTGCATGACCCAGCTGCTGTCTGTTGCCATGGTCCTCACATGTATAAATAACTCTTTTAATAAGAGACATGGACGTCCCCTCCCAGGACGCCGAGGTTCAGCCTGAGTTCACTCTCCGCTCCTCCTGTAGAGTTTTAATGAGCCTGATTCTCGTATCGAACCGTCTCCCTCTGCTGTCAGCCGTGTGAGCTCACAGCAGACGACCCACGCCCTCATATCGAGGTGCACGAGTCGCAGAAAAGGTTAGATAACAGCAGAGGTGAGAACCAGGAGGACCACAGCTTAGTTAACGCTCAGTTTCCTTTGTGACACCTGGCTGCGTGTTTCTAAACCACAGCAGGTCAACAGGCTGCTGCCTTTAACTCCTGCTGAGCATCAAACTGTGCAGGTTCACAGCTGTGAGACGTGCACATGCATCGTTTCCATCCACCCATCCAATTTTCTCTCCTTTTTAAGTTTTTTTTTTTTGGTTAGTTAAAAACGTGATAATTTTTTATATCTTTTTATATATTTATTTAAGAAAATCGGCTGGGAAGGTATGTTTTCTTTAAACAGTTTTGGCGTTTTTTTTCTTATTTTTGATTTTGCTGATTTTTTTTTCCATAAAACTTTTGGGCAATATTTATAGAAAGCAAATTTGTGTTAGTTAGTTTTTTTCTTTTTTTCTTAAATTTTTGGAAGGCATGTTTTCATTAAAAATCACCAAAATTACACAATTTATAATAGCCAAAAAGTGTTGAAAACTATTGTTAGATTGTTTTATTTCTAACAGTTCTTGAACACATTATGTAGGATGCTGAAATTATGACATAAGAGAGTTTGAATCTTAAATGTTTGAAAAAATGCCAGGCAGGAGGGACAACAAAAAAAAAGGATCCTTGAAAAGTTTTGAAAAAAAATCCTGGAAACTGCAAAAGCAGAGCAGCCTTCATTTTGCACGGCTGTGGATATTTGTAGCGTTTGTCGCGCTAATTCATCACATTTCTGCAAATCATTGTCATGGTGAAATCTTGATCATCATTATTATTGAATATTAGAAGGATCAGTGATTTATTCATAGTTCTCATGTGAAAACTAACTTTACAAAATGCTCCACGTTATAAAATTTAATGATCATTAACAGGGAGATATATGTAAAAAAATGAATACTGAAATGTATCATTCTTAAATTATTTAAGAATAACTTAATAAATGTGCCTTTAGCATTTTACAGAAAAAAAAACAATTGTTGAAGTTGGCAAACAGCCTTAAAACATAGTTTTCCATTTCCTAACTTATATTTAATCTCCTTATCGTATATTCCTGCAGCCTTCTCAGCTAAAACTGTGTGCACGCTGCTCTGAAGAAAGCGTGAGGTGTTCACGTGTTCACTTTCCTCCTTCATAGATACCCGCTTATTTTTAGAGAAGTGTGGTCTTTGTGCACACACATCGTTTACGTGTCGGTCCCCTGGTGATGCCAGAATGCAGCGCCGCACTTTTTATCTGCTCATAAAACTAATAAACCGCTGTGGTCCGGATTATCTGATAGACTTTCTATCTGTCTGACATTTACAGACGAAATGGATGTTCTCATAGAGACGTTTGCAGGAAGAGGAACTTTTAGATGTTGGGAAACTTTCCTGAGCTGTCGCGTCTGTCTGAGCTGTCAAACACCACAAAGGAAGCAGGTGGTTTAATTTCATTATTGTGCCAAATTTTATAAAGTCGGTGTGAACCTGCGCGCCATGAATGAATCACTGATCCTTCTGATGTTTAAAAAATAATGATGATTAAGGTTATATGATGGTTGACAGAAATATGATGAATTAGAGGTATGAATGCTACAAATATCCACAGCCGTGCGTAACGACGGCCGCTCTGCTGGAGAACCTCAACGATGAAAAACAGTCGCTGAAACTGCACATTCTTGACTGTATTTCTCACAGACGAGTCTGTCACATATCGATATGCAAGCAAAAAAAAGCAGCCCAAGTGTTCATATTTTCTGTAAAAGAAAAAAAACACCAAAAACTTAAAAAGGTAAACTGTCAGTGTGGAAATGAGGCTCGTGCATGTGTGCCCGGCGCCGCAGTGATCGAGATTATTAAAGCAGAATCAGGTGTACACGTCCTCCTCCTCCTCTTCTTCAGACTTTTTTCGACACACATAAATGTCACTATAGCGAGGGCTCCCTTCATATTTGTTTACATTTTTCTTTCACCGCAAAAGCGGCGTAGATGGATGACGCGCTTATTGATGTTGATGGTCGTATGTTGTACACACTTATAAGTTGCAAAAAACTCAGTCTGCAGGAGGCTTTAGCCTGATGGCTAGCTGGCGAGCTCACGTATGGCGAGCTCACGTATGGCGAGCTGACTCTGTGTTTTGAAGTAAAGGCGAGACGATGGGATTTTGTTTGGAAACACGTGTCGTGTTTTTTGACTTGTGTCCAGGTGTCTTTATTGGGCCACCACCTGTTTCTCTTTGTGCTCTGGCTCAGCTCTGGCTCAGCTCTGGCCCCGCTCTGGCCCCGCT